>NW_011386166.1:0-970 GCF_000754665.1 Bison bison bison
ATCAGCAATTTAATTTTTAATATTTTGAGGAACTGCAATGCTCTTCCATTGTGACTGCACTATTTTTCATCCTATTAATAGTCCAAAAGGCACCTCCCTGGTGGTCTAGTGGTTAAGAATCTGCCTGCCAATTCAGGGGACAAGGGTTCGATCCCTGGTCTGGGAAGATTGCACCTACTGCAGGGCAACTAAGCCCAACTCAGCCACAATGAAGACTCAGTGCAGTCGTGAATAAATAAATATAAAATAGCGCACAAAGATTCCAAGTTTTTTACAGCCTTGTCAACAGTTGTTCCCTTTTATATGTCTTTTATAATAGCCAGCTTAATGGGTATGAGCTGCATATCACACCGTGTTTTCGATTTGCATTTCCCTAATGACTAGAGATGTACATCTTTTCATGTGCTTTTGGCCATTCGTATGTCTTATTTGGAAAACTGTTCTTTGCTCATTTTTGAATCAGGTTGTTTTGTTTCTGTTGTTGTGGAATCTTACAGTTTTCTGTATATTCTGGATTTTAACTCGTTGTCAGATATATGGTTTGCAAATTTTCCTTCCATTGCATGGTTGTCTTTGTACTCTATTGATTATGTCCTTGATGGACAAAAGTTTTACATTGTGGTGTAGTCCAGTTTATTCTTTTAACTTTGTTTGTCTGTGCTTTTGGTGTCATATCATATGAAGTTCAGACCATGCTACACTAAAGATGGCACCTTGGCATATTTTATATTTTACGTTGAAAATTTGAGAAAACAGCAGATGCTACTTTGACCCTCTGCTCACCTTTCACCCCTGAAGTAGGTCATAATACTCTTAAGTGAGAAATGCTTTCCCTATAGAAGCAAAGGTGCATCCTCATCTCCAAAGAGAAAAGGATGCCAGAAACACTCCAAATAGGCCTTGCTAAATCTTCCCCAGTGTACTACACTCACCTCATACTCCTTGGCCTGTTATATTTCTCCATGAGTAT
>NW_011386167.1:0-722 GCF_000754665.1 Bison bison bison
ACGTGATGAGTGCATGATCAGGTATGTGAGCAGTGTATCATCTGCCACGTGATCAGTGCATTATAGCCACGTGATCAGTGCATGATCAGTCAAGTGATCAGTGCATGAACAGTCACGTGATCAGTTCATGATGAGCCACCTGATCAGTGAAGTATCAATTACGTGATCAGTGCATGATCAGCCAGTCTGATCGAGTGGATGATCAATTGTGTGATCAGTGCATGACCATTCACGTGACCAGTACATGGTAGCGTATGTGATCATTGTATGATCGCCCCGTAAGCAGTGCATGATAGCACGTGATCAGTGCATGGTCAGTTACGAGAGCACTGTATGATCAGCTACGTGATTAGTGCATGATAGCCACGTGATCAGTGCATGATAGCCAAGTGATCAGTGCATGATCAGTCACGTGATCTGTTCATGAACAGGCACGTGATCAGTGCACGATCTGTCACGTGAGCATTACATGACAGCTACGTGACCATTGCCTGATCAGCCACGTGAGCAGTGCATGATAGCCACGTAATCAGTGCGTGATCAGTCACGTGAACAGTGCATGATCAGTCACCTGATCAGTGCATGATCAATTACGTGACCAGTATAGTATATGGTTGCTACATGATAATTGCATGATCAGCAACGTGAGCAGTACATGATAGCCACGTGATCAGTGCATGATCAGTCACGTGATCTGTTCATGACCAGGCACGTGATCAGTG
>NW_011386168.1:0-905 GCF_000754665.1 Bison bison bison
GTGGAAGGGAAAGGGAAAGGGAAGTCGCTCGGTCGTGTTCGACTCTTCCCGACCCCGTGGGCCGCGGCCTACCGGGCTCCTCCGCCCATGGGAGTTTCCAGGCGAGAGGACTGGAGTGGGTTGCCGTGGCCTTCTCCGGTGATCCGGGGAGCGATCCGGGCTTTCCCAATAGACGCCGTTTGAATCCACGCGACTGCGTACGTCTTAGGGAATACGGCGACGACGGCGACGACCCAAACGCTCCCGTGAGCACCGTGGAACCGGAGGGTGTGTCCTCGGGATGATTCCCCGGGTGCCAGCTTTCCACGGCTCGTACGCGTCCTACGAGCCCCCTTGCGGTCGGCATGTCATTCGATAGACACGGAACCACGGTTGTCACGGACCGGGGTTGCCTAGGTGCCAGTCGATCCCCAGATGAGTGGAGGGAGGGATGACAGAGTCCTTAGGGAACAGAGCGGAGACCCAGAGAATGATTTCCACGAGACGAGGGCGGTGAGACGAGACGAGAGAACGACGGGAAGTGGTGCCCGGGGAGCCAGACAGGGTCGCACAGGAAAGAAAACGTGTCAGACGAGACGAGAGGGGAGAAGGATTCCAAGTCAGTGGAGCAGCACGGGGGAGACAGGCCCAGAAGATGCGAGCGGATGCTGGGGGCACGGCACACCTGGACCCGTGAGCGCGCAGGGAGCCGAGAGGGATGGCCGACCATCGCCTGCAGGTCCGCGTGGGCCGATCTCCAGGGCCCGGACTGTGAGGGACTTCGTGAGAACGGTCACGCTCACGGTGCCCACGGGTCACGTCTCCACGGTGCTCTCAGCACTGTACGGAGAGCTCCCCGCGCTGCCCATGGCACAGTGAGCTAGGGTGTCTTGATGTGTATCGACAGAAGATTCAGGGAGCTTCCC
>NW_011386169.1:0-546 GCF_000754665.1 Bison bison bison
TCCCACTTCCTTTTGTTATAGCCATAGAAAATTTACAATTTAATAAGACTTTTACATTCTGTAACTTGTATTAATTGCAAACTATATACTTGTATTAACACCTCTATTTCTTTAAGCTTTTTGTGTTATTCCTGTTCACATCAATCACAGTGCCCACAACTGGGAACAAATCAAATTTCATTTAATAAATATACGTGATAATGCCTCTCTGAATGTACAATTACTATAAAAGAAAATCTTTAAAACGTTTTTCTAAAAATCTGCCCTCTTCCCCTAATTTGGAAACTTTAGCTGAACAAATTACCTGGGCTAGACCCACGAGGATGGTTTCAAAGTATTACCCACAGTATAGGGTCTGGAACTGTAGCTTTGGTGATTGTCTTGATAATTTTATTTGTTGTTTACCGTCACCTTTCTATAAGGTTGGTTAATACTAACCAAATTCATTTGGTCAAGACCTTTTTTTTACAAATATAATAAAATAGAGGGAATTGTCAGGAAGCATTTAACAAGAGGCTTCCTGTGTGCTGTTTTGGATCTGTCAGG
>NW_011386170.1:0-636 GCF_000754665.1 Bison bison bison
AGTGTGCGCTTTCTCACGAGGTACGACGGTGAGGTCAGTGAGCCTCTCGTGGGGCGCCAAGGAAGTCGGGTCTCCATGCGAATGGCGAGGGGGAGCGCGTCATTGCTCTCGAGCCATGGTAGGGTGCCGGGGACCAGCCCCGGCTGATCCAGGGTATTCGAAGGAGAGACGGCGTAGGCGAAGATCAGGAAACAACTGCTTCATTAAATGTTAGTTAAGGATATAAAGAGTAATAGAATGAGGATAGCTCAGTGAGGAAATTCAGTGGAGAAAAGAGGCTGAAGAATTCAGCCAGAAGGTAAGAGAAAGAACGACATGGTGAGACCAAATTTCGGTGAACAAGGCCCGCACTTTATTTTTCAAAGTAGTTTTTATACCTTAAGTTATGCATAGAGGATAATGGGGGAAGGGTAGAGTCTTGCAGCAAACCAGGCTTTCTTCCTGCAAACTTATCATATGCAAAACGCTTCGGTGATTTGCATCATCTTCTGGCCCGGAGGCCTGTTAAACATTTTTAAGACCTTTTTCTCAGAAAAACTTTATTTTTCTCTAAAAGGTGGTTGGTCAGGACCACCCTCCAAAAAAAGCATTAGATAAAAGTTGCATTCCTACAGAGCAAAAGGTGTGGTGGGCTAT
>NW_011386171.1:0-869 GCF_000754665.1 Bison bison bison
TGGGTTGAGGCATGGAACTCCGCTTGCCTCTCGAGGTGTCCCCGGGGAGAGAGGCCACTTGTCGAGCTGGATTTGGAACCTGGGGGTTTTTTCCGGACGATGCACGGGCGAGTCACTGCCCCTTCGTGTTGACTTCATTCACAGGGTGGAGTTCGGAGAGGTGTCCGGGCATCGGGTTCTTATCAAGAGGGCACCGGGAAATCGGGGGTGCTTCGCAATGTGGAAGCAACCACGAGGCCACGTCTGGAATGTCGTCGTGAGCCTGGCCTCATCCTGAGGTGCGACCGGAAGGTCGGGAACCCCTTCCAGACAAAGCAGGGGAGTCGACCCTCCTGTCGAGATCAGGAGGGTCGAAGGGGCTCAGAGGAAGCGGTGCCGGAAAACCTCGGTGTTCCTCTCCAGGGAGACCGGGATGCTGGGGAACTTGGTGGGGCGCATCAAGGGTGCCAAGTACCGTTTCGACCTCCAATTCCTCACGTGGGACTTCTCCTGAGACGCTGTAGCGGGAAAGGGCTTCATCTTGCGATGACGGGGGAACCACGTGGTTTTTCTCGAGTTTAGGCGGGATTCTCGAGTTACGACGGGGAATTCAGGATGCCTCTTGTGTTGGCCCAGGGAAGTCCAATCTTCCATTCGAGTTGCGAAGGAAAGCTGGGGATTGCTCTCGAGTGACTGCAGGGCCAATAGACCTCATCTAGGCTTGTGTCCAGAAGCCAATGTCCCTCTCCAGGGCCGACCGGGATCTCGGGGTTGCATTCCAGACGCACCCGGGGAGACAGGCATTCATCTCGAGTGGAAGCACAGAACCCCGCTCTGCTCTCGAGTCGCGTACGGGTATCTCTTGGAGCTCACTGGGTGGACTAAAGGGA
>NW_011386172.1:0-697 GCF_000754665.1 Bison bison bison
TGATTTTGGGACATAGTAGCTGCACAATGAGAGGTTTAGTGGTATTGACCGGTGTTGTGGATGAAGATTATGAAGGGGAAATAAATGTTATGGTAAATGTTGTGAAAAATGGGAAATATATACTTACAAATAGGAGAACATTTTGCACAATTATTACTTTTGCCATATGTCAAACCAATGAAGGCATCTGATAAAGTTTGGCAGGGAGGCTTTGGCAGTACCAACCTTACTGCTGCACTATCCACCTTATTAAGGAACATCAGAAACCCATACTTACTTTACGCATACGGGGAAAAATTTTCACAGGCATATTAGATACCGGAGCTAACATTTCAATCATTAGAGCTGCAGAATGGCCCCTTGATTGGGGTAAGAGTATGGCTCCTTCTAGACTATTAGGAGTGAGTAAAACTGATGCCACACAAACTTTTGTCAGTGCATCCTATTTACAAGTGTATGGCCCTGATCAAATTGTAGCTTATCTTAAACCATATATTACTAATATCCCTATCAGTTTATGGGGATGGGATTTTCTTGAACAAACGAAAGCCACAATTTCTTTAAATGAACCTTCTTAATGGGGGCCATTGAGTTAACACTGCTGCCTTTCGATTGGGAATCTGATACGCCAATATGAACACCTCAATGGCCCCTAACTAAAGAAAAATTGGCAACTCTTACACAATTAGTTGGAGAC
>NW_011386173.1:0-662 GCF_000754665.1 Bison bison bison
TTACAAACATTAAAGCTACTACTTACACCAATTATATTAATCAATACACTGCCAGGGACACAGCAGGTAAGGGATATAGAACCTTAGCAGCAAACAATGGCCCAACAAGTGAAAAACCATTCACCAATACAATTTCTAATCAATCTTTTAACTACTCAAAAGAATCTGTGTTTAGACAGTTTAGAACATCTCCTGCCTCTCACAGTTGGGAGGCTCTGAACAATCACATGTGGCCGGAAATACCTATTCAGGCAGGCTAGAGGATTTCCAAAGGAGTTTGTAGGTTAAACACTGTCACACCCAGGAATTATTAACTGGAACTGTAAGCTAACTCTTTTTTCAGAGAGAGGTAGTGGGGGAGAGCCCCCGTAAAGTCAGAGGTTTAGGTGAAAGCACAAGCAGAAAGTAGGCAGACTCTGGTTTTGGGGGTATATGCTCGAGAATTTCCAGGGGGACTCCTGAAGCTCGATCCCGCCTTTGCGTATGCCGAGCCTCCTTCCTCATGACCTTTGTCATGGGGGGAGTTCCTCACTGGCTCCCAGCAGTGATAGAATTCCAGATGAGCTGTTCCAGATCCTGAAAGATGATGCTGTGGAAAGTGCTGCACTCAATATGCAATATGCAATATGCACTCAATATGCAATATGCCGGCTCACGGCAGG
>NW_011386174.1:0-584 GCF_000754665.1 Bison bison bison
AACTTGTTATCAACAGTGAAAAACTTTCCAGATGTATGAGTAGAAGTGAAGCTGGAGAGTTTACTTCCTGTAAGAATCTTGTATTTTAATTTGAAAGTCATTTTATTTGCATAATCGTGTATTTAAACTGCTATATAAAAACATCCACCACACATTAGGGGAGAAGAGCAGAAACTGTGAATTCTAGGTTAATGCAGCACATTGACATGAATCCAGGAACTCACACAAAGCTGGTGGAGAACCTCATCAAGTGATGCGTCTGTATATATACAACCTTAAAAAAAATAAGAAAAAAAAGAATCAACTCAGCACTTCATCTGGTCTGGAGACTTGTGTTTAGAAACTGCAGCTTGTTTGTGAATTGCTGTTTTGATTATACAGAGTTCCTGATTCCCAGTGGAAAAGACTTGAGGCACTGACGTGCATCTCTGCCCTGAGAGCAGGGGGAGGTAAGGGTTGTCAACTTGAGGTATCTCTTCACAGGAAAGAGAGTGGCCACCAGGGCCCCTTCAGAATGTTAGAGTAAATAAGTGAAATCAAGCGTGAATGATCAGGGCCAGTTTGTAAGACTCAACGCTAAGTTA
>NW_011386175.1:0-711 GCF_000754665.1 Bison bison bison
TTCTCAAGAGGCAGGTCAGGTGGTCTGGTATTCCCATCTCTTTCAGAATTTTCCACAGTTTATTGTGGTCGACACAGTCAAAGGCTTTGGCATCGTCAATAAAGCAGAAATAGATGTTTTTCTGGAACTCTCTTGCTTTTCCTATGATCCAGTGGATGTTGGCAATTAAGTAATGCTTAAAATTCTCCAAGCCAGGCTTCAGCAATACGTGGAAAGAGAACTTCCAGATGTTCAAGCTGGTTTTAGACAAGGCAGAAGAACGAGAGATCAAATTGCCAACATCCGCTGGATCATGGAAAATGGAAGAGAGTTCCAGCAAAACATCTATTCTGCTTTATTGACTGCGCTAAAGCCTGTGACTGTGTGGATCACAATAAACTGTGGAAAATTCTGAAAGGTATGGGAATACCCGACCACCTCACCTGCCGCTTGAGAAACCTGTATGCAGGTCAGGAAGAATTGGACATGGAACAACAGACTGGTTCCAAATAGGAAAAGGAGTACGTCAAGGCTGTACATTGTCACCCTGCTTGTTAACTTCTATGCAGAGTACATCATGAGAAACGCTGGGCTGGAAGAAGCACAAGCTGCAATGAAGATTGCCGGGAGAAATATCAATAACCTCAGATATGCAGATGACACCACCCTTATGGCATAACGTGAAGAAGAATTAAAGAGCCTCTTGATGAACGTGAAAGAAGAGAGTGAAAA
>NW_011386176.1:0-818 GCF_000754665.1 Bison bison bison
CAGACTCAACTCCAAACTACAATGAGGTTCCACTTCACATTAGTCAGAATGGTCCTCATGGAAAAGTCTGTAGATAACAAATGCTGGAGAGGATGTGGAGAAAAGGGAGCTCGCCTCCACCGTTAGTAGGAATGTGAGTTGGTAGAGCCACTATGGAAAAGAGTATGGAGGTTCCTGAAGGAACTAAAACTAGAAGTACCATATGATTCAGCAGTCCCACTCCCAGGCATATATCCACCAAAAGTATAACTGAATAAGATACATGCACCGTCTGTGCACATATATCTGTGTGTGCGTGCGGGTGCGCGTGAGCTCGGGCGTTCGCCGGCGAGGATGGGGGTGGGGTGGGATGGGGCTGGGGCTGGGGCTGGGGCTGGTGCAGCCCCCCGGGATTGCCTGAGGCACGCCATGGGAGCCCCAGACGGAGACCCGCGGGGCGGTCGTCTGGTTTCCTGGAAGCCAAATGCGGAGGGGCTCGCGGGCCGCGCGGAGGCAACCCAGGTCTGCAGCGGGAGTCAGTGCCCTGGCCACCCACCCCCAGGAGGGGGTGGGGCTGCGGGAGCCCAAGAGTTGGGACGTGGGGCGGGGGCTAAAGGAGAGGGAAGGCAAAGAGCCTACAGCACCCGGTATGCCCAGGTGGTCTCCCACCCAAGTACTAACCAGGCCCGACCCTGCTTAGCTTCCGAGATCAGATGAGATAGGGCGCATTCAGGGTGCTATGGCCTTAGACCGAGGCTGCTGCCGCCCGGCGCCCTAAGCGCCCTGCGCTGCACCTCCGTTTCGCTCTGAACTGCCGGTCAGCCATTCCGTCTACAAGT
>NW_011386177.1:0-533 GCF_000754665.1 Bison bison bison
CCCACTTCGCTGTGTCCTGCCCTTGGTCCCTCGCCAGGACAAAGCCCTGATCCCGCAGGTCACTCCCGGCACTGAACCCGCCTCGGGGGCTTGGCCTGCTTCAAGACCCCGAGAAACACATCTGGGTCGGCGCACTGAAGAAGCAGTCTAGAGCCTGCCCTTCTTGGATTCCCGCGACACACACTCCTGAGCCCACAGCTGCGTGCCCGCCCTGAACTCGGATGGATGCTGCCCTTGGGCAACCCTCCCCCCCTCCAACACAAAACGCACCTGCGCGTCCACCTTGGTCCCTCCACTCAACCTCGGTGGTTTCTGCCTCTGGCCAAGGCCCCCAACAAACAATCCTGTGTCGAAATTGGCTCCCTGTCCCCGAACGACGGTGCGTCCTCCCCTTGTTCAAACACCCGGGAAACACTGCTGCGCCCTCACATCAAGCGCTGCATAAAAGCAGGCTGGGTCTCGCCCTTTCTGAGGCGCCCGTGTAAACTCCTGAGCCCCGTCTCGGTCACTGAACGTCACCAGTCGAGGTCCTG
>NW_011386178.1:0-799 GCF_000754665.1 Bison bison bison
GAGACGCTGCAGCTCTTGCTCTGCCCTGAACCCCTCCCTGCAGCCTGGCTGTGTTCAGGGAACACCTGGACAAAACAGGCATGAGCGAGTAGGAGAGAGTGGGCACTTCAGGGGCAGAAGAGATGCAGAGAAACTTGATTTCACTCTGGCCACTTCCAACTGGTCCCAGCCTAATGCCACTTGTCATACACCCTGAGTGGACACGACCTCCTGGGAGCTCAGAGGACTCTCCTGAGAGCTGGGATGTGGAGCTCTGGAGGATGGGGCTGGGAAGCCCTCCACATGAGGCTGGGGCTCTGGGGTTCTGAAGCTGGCCCGGGGAGTGGAGCTGGGCGTGGCAGGTTTGCAGTGTAGACTGTCGGGTGTCTGGTTGAAGCTGCTGACATCCGTGGTCACAACTCCCTCAGCCATCTGACCATTTCTGATCCCAGCAGTTGAGCAGGGCTGGTCTGGCAGGCATGCAACTGAGACAGGAGCTCAGTGTGGGCGGCTCCTCTGCCTGCCTCTGCTCTCCTCTCTCCTGGTCTCTCTCCTTCTCCACCTCTGTGCCACCCCACCCACCCCCCCATGTAGTTCTCTTCTTAGGCTGCCATGGGGAGGCCCACGTGGAGTTTGGGTCGGGTGGGTGGTCCAGAGGGTCCCGAGAAGGGGTGTCGTGGCTGGGCTGGTTTCTCTATGCTCGCTGGTGGCTCAGGGTCCATGAGGCAAAGAGGGTCCCTGCACAAAGACGGTTCCTAGTGAAGTAGACTGAGTGACAATGGTAATTTTATATGCTGTGAGTTTTTCACAATTAAAAAGA
>NW_011386179.1:0-778 GCF_000754665.1 Bison bison bison
TCAGTAGGAAAATTCGGTGGAGAAAAGAGACTGAGTAGCTTGGTTTTACACGGACGACCAATCAAACTTCAAGACAAGAAGTTTGCACCACTTACGTAGGCCGCAGGCGCCCTCTCGAATAGCGAAAGGTGCCTCACCCTAGACACCTTCTCGAGTGGGTCTTAGCAGCCCAGGCATAATTAGGAAGCGTGGTGGGTTCCGCGCTCCAGATGGAGACTCAGCTGGAAGTTAAAGGGAGAATGACAAGAAACTTTAGGAATTGGAGCTCTAAGTTAACTCTTTGACAGAGAGAGCGAGATGGTGGTGGGGGACAGCCCCCAGTGAAATCAGAGGTGAGAGCACAAAGCAATACAGTAGGCAGACTCCGGTTTTTTTGGGGGGGAGATGCTCGAGAATATCCGGGTGGACTCCTGAGGCTCGATCCCACATTTGCGTATGCCGAGCCTCCTTCCTCATGACCTTTGTCCATAGTGGAATGCCTCCCCAGCTCCCGGCACATGATCAGTGCATGCTCAGTCACGATATCAATGCTTGCTAAGCCACGTGATCACTGACGGCACAGTCACGTGATCAGCGCCTCTCAGTCACGTGATCACCGTATGGTAAACACGTGATCAGTGAACGACCAGCCATGTGATCACTGCATGCGCAGTCAGGTGCTCAGTTCCTGATCAGCCACCTGATCAGCGCTTGTTAGTCACTGCTCACTGCCTGATAAACACGTGATCAGTGCCCGAACAGTCACGTCATCAGTGCATGCGCAATCACGTGATCAGTG
>NW_011386180.1:0-834 GCF_000754665.1 Bison bison bison
TGGGAAGACTAGGGATCTCTTCAAGAAAATACAGAGATACCAAAGGAACATTTCATGCAAAGATGGGCTCGATAAAGGACAGAAATGGTATGGACCTAACAGAAGCAGAAGATATTAAGAAGAGATGGCAAGAATACACAGAAGAACTATACAAAAAAGATCTTCATGACCCAGATAATCACGAGGGTGTGATCACTGACCTAGAGCCAGACATCCTGGAATGTGAAGGCAAGTGGGCCTTAGAAAACATCACTAATGAACAAAGCTAGTGGAGGTCATGGAATTCCAGTTGAGCTATTCCAAATCCTGAAAGATGATGCTGTGAAAGTGCTTCACTCAATATGCCAGCAAATTTGGAAAAAGCCGTGGCCACAGGACTGGAAAAGGTCAGTTTTCATTCCAATCCCAAAGAAAAGCAATGCCAAAGAATGCTCAAACTACCGCACAATTGAACTCACCCACACACTAGTAAAGTAATGCTCAAAATTCTCCAAGCCAGGCTAGCAATATGTGAACCGTGAACTTTCTGATGTTCAAGCTGGTTTTAGAAAAGACAGAGGAACCAGAGATCAAATTGCCAACATCCGCTGGATCACAGAAAAAGCAAAAGAGTTCCAGAAAAACATCTATTTCTGCTTTATTGACTATGCCAAAGCGTTTGACTGTGTGGATCACAATAAACTGTGGAAAATTCTGAAATAGATGGGAATACCAGACCACCTGATCTGCCTCTTGAGAAACCTGTATGCAGGTCAGGAAGCAAGAGTTAGAACTGGCCATGGAACAACTGACTGGTTCCAAATAGGAAAAGGAGTTCGTCAAGGCTGTATATTG
>NW_011386181.1:0-864 GCF_000754665.1 Bison bison bison
GGTCGAAATGGTACTTGTCACCCTTGATGCCGACCACAAGTGCCCCGACATCCCGGTCTCCCTCGAGAGGAACACCGAACTTTCCGGCACCACTTCCTCTGAACCCCTTCTACCCTCCAGATCTGGACAGGAGGGTCGAATCCCCTGCTTTGTCTGGAAGGGGTTCCCGACCTTCCGGTCGCACCTCAGGATGAGGCCGGTCTCACGACGACATTCCAGACGTGGCCTCGTGGGTGGTTCCACATTCCGAAGGACCCCGATTTCCCGGTCCCCTCTTGATAAGAACCCGATGCCCGGACACCTCTTCCAACTCCACCCTGTGAATGAATTCAACACGAAGCGGTAGTGACTCGCCCGTGCATCGTCGGGTAAAAACCCCCAGGTTCCAAATACCGCTCAACATGTGGCCTGTCTCCCCGGAAACACCTCGAGAGGCAAGCGGAGTTCCAGGCCTCAACCCAAGACGAGGCCTGACTCTCCTGTCCCAAGTCTGCAGGGACCCTGGAATCGGAGTCTGAAATCAGAGGAACCCTGAGGTTCCTTCCTCAACTGGATATGAGGCCCTCTTCCCATGCACCAAACCCAGTGGAGTGCCGAGAGGCCCCTCCCACCTCCAGTTTCCCTGACTTCGCAGAGCCTCCATGAGAAGCCCCCTGAGGTCACCTGCACAAGTCGAGGGACCCCAGGGTGTCCTGCCTCAATCCGAGAAAGACCTCGAGAGACCTTCTTCAACACGTCTCGAGGCCAGATTCCCCTACTATGACTTGAGAGCAAATGACGCGCTCCCCCTCGCCACTCGCATGGAGACCCCGACTTCCCCTGGCGCCCCCACGAGAGGCTCACTGACCTCGCCGTCGTACCTCG
>NW_011386182.1:0-616 GCF_000754665.1 Bison bison bison
GCTGAAAGGGAAATGGGGCTGTGGATTACATTATACTGTAGAAACCATATGATGTCCTGATTTTGGAGATTATGTGCAGGTTCTGCAGGAGAATGCACCCATTTTGGATAAAACACATAGACTGTTTTAGATGATGTGGCAAATGTGAGCACTTTTCCCCTTTGCTAGGAGTTTTCTGTACATTTTACCTGGAAAGGAAATTACGTTTCAAAACAAACAAGTCAATACCATAAAAGAAAATCAGATTAGACAGGCATGAAAATTTTCTATAGAGTTCAGACTTACCCAGACGAAGTTCAAGGGAAGCTGTGATGCTCCACTGCCCTTGAAGGAGTCCACATGGAATGAAGAAGTACTGTGGGAAGTCTGTTAGTAACCACCATGCCTTGGGTCTGTGGGAGAAACAGATTTTATAAATAAAATTTTCCCCATAACTTCACAAAAAGTTGTTAGACTACATTCAGTAAAATTTAAAATTTCCGATCAATTGACAATCATATAAAATACTACAACTTAGAATCGCAATCAATATACAAAATTCACTTGCGTTTGTATACACTAACACCAATCAGAAACAAAAATTAAGAAAATCCACTTATAATTGCATCCAAAAAGA
>NW_011386183.1:0-598 GCF_000754665.1 Bison bison bison
TTTTGTAAACATTTTTTTGGGGATTTCAAAGGCATTATGTGTTTACTAAACAACATTTCTTTTAACTACAGAAAAGTACAAAGGTAAAGGAAATTCACCCACATTTCCACAATCACAAATAATAATTATTCAGTTTGGTATTTTCTTTCCAGTTTTTATAAACATATGATATATAGACGCACTCCATTGATGATCACAGTGAACATGCTTAATCAGTTAAGTGAGGAAAAAGATATGACTCCCCTTGACTTTATTCTTTTTATCAATAAAATTTTAAAATATTAAACCAATTAAAAGGCAATTTATAGAACGGGAAAAACACTTCCAAAACTTGTGACCAACAATAGATCAGTCTCAAAATATACAAACAGTTCATGCAGCTCATATAAAAAAGATTCTCAACATCACACAGTATGAGAGAAATGCAAATCAAAATGACAAGAAGGTATCAGTTCATACACATCAGAATGGCCATCATGAAAAACACTACAAATAACAAATGCTGGAGACAGTGTAAATAAAAGAGAAACTTCCCATACTGCTGGTGGGAAAGTAAACTGGAGAGCCACTAAAAACTATGTAAAGTTATTTAAAAAAA
>NW_011386184.1:0-702 GCF_000754665.1 Bison bison bison
AATTGCCATCTGAGCTGCGTGATTCCTGTCTGCTCATCTGCTTGACACTTGCCAGCTGAGCTGTGTGATTCCTGCCTGGTCACGTGCTTGATTATTGCCAGTTGAGCAGCATGATTCGTCATTGCTGAGCTCCATGCTTATTGCCTGCTGATTGCGGGGTTCGTGTCTGCTCAGCTCTTTGAGTATTGCCTCCTGAGGTCCCTGTTCGGTCGCCCCCTGCCTGGGACTAGCCCCAACTGATCCAGGGTATTCGAAGGAGAGATGGCCTAGGCGACTATTTATATGCTAATCAGAGATGTCAAGAATAATAGTATGAGGAGAGCTCAGTAGGAAAATTCGGTGGAGAAAAGAGACTGAGTAGCTTGGTTTACGCGGAAGACCAATCAAACTTCAAGACAAGTTTGCACCACTTACGTAGGCCGCAGGCGCCCTCTCGAATAGCGAAAGGTGCCTCACCCTAGACACCTTCTTGAGTGGGTCTTAGCAGCCCAGGCATAATTAGTAAGCGTGGTGGGTTCCGCGCTCCAGATGGAGACACAGCTGGAAGTTAAAGGGAAGAATGACAAGGAACTTTATGAATTGGAGCTGTAAGTTAACTCTTTGACAGACAGAGCGAGATGGTGGTGGGGGACAGCCCCCAGTGAAATCAGAGGTGAGAGCACAAAGCAATACAGTAGGCAGACTCGGTTTTTCCTGGGGGGG
>NW_011386185.1:0-586 GCF_000754665.1 Bison bison bison
AAATAAAGGAATAAGAATTGATGTATAGGTGCTATAAAATGTTATATTTAGACCACCTTATCTCAATGCCCTGGATAGAACCTTGCTTGAGAGCCATTAATTTTAGCATCCTCTGTCATGTTAAAAGACTAGAAAATTTCCAATTCAGCAAGTTTTGTCTTATTTTTTAATAGTCTTTCTCTTAAATATTTTTTTTAAATTTCCCTTTATATTTTACTATAGGCAGCAAGAAGAAATCAGGAAGCACTTTTGGCTGTTTGGCTGGAAATCTCCTTAGCTAGATATCTCAATTAATTAAGTACAGTTTCTCCTTCCTGGTACATTTTCTACTTTTCACAAACTGCAGATGTAGTGGACTTTTCTCTGCACACTCCCCAGGCTCTTTTTTCCTGCCACTACTTTCTGCCACACATCCTGGGTGCACCCCTGTGATCCCACTTAGAACGTGTTTGCTCAGTGAGATAAAGGGGGTCGAATCCCTGGCTTCAGTGCTTCTGCTGGCCAGAGTTTATGTACCTTTCTCTAAGATCTTCATGTTTTTGCTATCCAACTTCCATCACCTGGCTAGGTCAATTCTGGAAGCTCA
>NW_011386186.1:0-661 GCF_000754665.1 Bison bison bison
ATGCAACCCCGAGATCCCTGTCGCCCCTGGAGAGGAACATTGGCTTCTGGACACAAGCCTAGATGAGGTCTATTGGCCCTGCAGTCACTCGAGAGCAATCCCCAGCTTTCCTTCGCAACTCGAATGGAAGATTGGACTTCCCTGGGCCAACACAAGAGGCATCCTGAATTCCCGGTCGTAACTCGAGAATCCCGCCGCAACTCGAGAAATCCACGTGGTTCCCCCGTCATCGCAAGATGAAGCCCTTTCCCGCTGCAGCGTCTCAGGAGAAGTCCCACGTTAGGAATTGGAGGTCCATACGGTACTTGGCACCCTTGAGGCGACCCACAAAGTTCCCTGACATCACGGTCTCCCTCCAGAGGAACACCGAGGATTTCCGGCACCACTTCATCTGAGCCCCTTCTACCCTCCTGATCTCGACAGGAGGGTCGACACCCCTGCTTTGTCTGGAAGGGGTTCCCGACCTTCCGGTCGCACCTCAGGATGAGGCCGGTCTCACGACGACATTCCAGACGTGGCCTCGTGGGTGGTTCCACATTCCGAAGGACCGCGATTTCCCGGTCCCCTCTTGATAAGAACCCGATGCCCGGACACCTCTTCGAACTCCACCCCTTGAATGAAGTCAACACGGAGGGGCAGTGACTCGCCCGTGCGTCGATCA
>NW_011386187.1:0-548 GCF_000754665.1 Bison bison bison
AAATCAAGTACAGAGTGGTGAAAGTATTCGGCATGATCCTATGTGACATTGTCATTTATGAAACCTGACAGTAGGCCTTGGTAAAACCCATAGAACTGTTCCACACAATGAGGGAATTGAAATGTGAACTTTGGACCTTAGCGATGATAGTGATCAATAGTAGTTTATAGATTACAAAAAATGCACCACATAGTGCACAAAGTTACTAGCAGGGGAAAGTGTGGGGAAGGAGGGAACCAGGGATTTAAAGGAATCTGCTGTACTTTCTGTGGGATTTTTCTGTAAGCCTAGAAACTGCTCTAACAGATACCACTCCCCTTTGCAAATTAAACACTCAAGTAACCTTCCCCCAGAACAGCTTGACATCAGGGTCCTACCAGAGGCTTTTTGACCTTGTCCTTTTGGGGGCTATGGCTCCAACTTGGGGAGCTTCAGCTCCATTTGTGGGGCTTTGGCTCCAATTTGGAGTGTTCTTTCTGTGAAGGGAAACTCTGTATATAAGGCACTTCGGACAAGGGTCACAGGTCTAGTAGGACTTGGAGGTCACA
>NW_011386188.1:0-528 GCF_000754665.1 Bison bison bison
AGAGACACTAGAATTGAAAATCCCTTTCTTTTTGGTATTGCTGAGTTTAGATATTGAACAAGAAAGGGTTAATTCAGCAGGCTTATGTTGGTCAAATCCTGTACATTTCCACAAGCCCTATTTTCAGGACTATTTGCCAGCTTCTTGTTGCTGAGGAACAGGTTTTGAAATGTTCTGCCTGATAAGAGTCTTTGCAAGCCTGAGGCATGGGGCTGCGTTAGACCACTTTGACCAGATTGTTTATGATAGCAACATGATTTATTCTGTACATCCAGTTCTGCTGTGGGGATCTGGAGTCCAGTTAGCCTACCTGACTGACCCCCAATAAAATCTGGACACAAAGCCTTAGGTGAGCATCTTGTACTGATAGTGCTTAGTGCATATTGTCACACCTTCTTATTGGAAAAATTAAGCAGGCTTGTGCAACCAAACTGGGAAGGAACAACTGGAAGCTTGCACTTGGTTTCTACCAGATGCTACATCATATACCTTTTCCCTTTGTGATTTTAACCTGTATCCTTTAATTGC
>NW_011386189.1:0-730 GCF_000754665.1 Bison bison bison
GTGGCTCTGAAAAGTCAGGGAAACTGGAGGTGGGGGGGGTGGGCCTCTCGGGACTCCACGGGGTTTGGTGCATTGGAAGAGGGCCTCATCTCCAGTTGAGGCAGGAACCTCAGGGTTCCTGTG
The DNA here is from genome assembly GCF_000754665.1 of Bison bison bison. NCBI lineage: Eukaryota > Metazoa > Chordata > Mammalia > Artiodactyla > Bovidae > Bison > Bison bison. Next base: position 124 of record NW_011386189.1, read on the forward strand.
ATTTCAGACTCCGATCGCAGGGTCCCTGCAGACGGGGGACAGGAGAGTCAGGCCTCGTCTTGGGTTGAGGCATGGAACTCCGCTTGCCTCTCGAGGTGTCCCCGGGGAGAGAGGCCACTTGTGGAGCGGTATTTGGAACCTGGCGGTCTTTTCCGGACGATGCCCGGGCGAGTCACTGCCCCTTCGTGTTGACTTCATTCACAGGGTGGAGTTCGGAGAGGTGTCCGGGCATCGGGTTCTTACCAAGAGGGGACCGGGAAATCGGGGTGCTTCGCAATGTGGAAGCACCCACGAGGCCACGTCTGGAATGTCGTCGTGAGACCGGCCTCATCCTGAGGTGCGACCGGAAGGTCGGGAACCCCTTCCAGACAAAGCAGGGGAGTCGACCCTCCTGTGGAGATCAGGAGGGTAGAAGGGGCTCAGAGGAAGTGGTGCCGGAAAACCTCGGTGTTCCTCTCCAGGGAGACCGGGATGCCGGGGAACTTTGTGGGGGCGCATCAAGGGTGCCAAGTACCGTTTCGACCTCCAATTCCCTAACGTGGGACTTCTCCTGAGACGCCTGTAGCGGGAAAGGGCTTCATCTTGCGATGACGGGGGAACCACGTGG
>NW_011386190.1:0-775 GCF_000754665.1 Bison bison bison
TTTGTTTCTTGATGAGTCTGGCTAATGGTTTGTCAATTTTATTTATCCTTTCAAAGAACCTAGCTTTTTGGCTTTGTTGATTTTTGCTATGGTCTCTTTTGTTTCTTTTTGCATTTATTTTCTGCCCTAATTTTTAAGATTTCTTCCCTTCTACTAACCCTGGGGTTCTTCATTTCTTCCTTTTCTAGTTCCTTTAGGTATAGGGTTAGGTTATTTATTTGATTTTTTTCTTGTTTCTTGAGGTATGCCTGTATGGCTATGAACTTTCCCCTTAGGACTGCTTTTAAAGTGTCCCATAGGTTTTGGGTTGTTGTGTTTTCATTTTCATTAGTTTCTGTGCAAATTTTGACTTCTTTTTTGATTTCTTCTGTGATTTGTTGGTTATTCAGCAGTGTGTTGTTCAGCCTCCATATGTTGGAATTTTTAATAGTTTTTCTCCTGTAATTGAGATCTAATCTTATTGCATTGTGGTCATAAAAGATGCTTGGAAGGATTTCTATTTTTTTGAATTTACCAAGGCTAGATTTATGGCCCAGGATGTGATCTATCCTGGAGAAGGTTCCATGTGCGCTTGAGAAAAAGGTGAAATTCATTGTTTTGGGATGAAATGTCCTGTAGATATCAATTAGGTCTAACTGGTCTATTGTATCTTTTAAAGTTTGTGTTTCCTTGTTAATTTTCTGTTTAGTTGATCTATCCATAGGTGTGAGTGGGGTATTAAAGTCTCCCACTATTATTGTGTTATTGTTAATTTCTCCTTTCATACTTGTTAGCA
>NW_011386191.1:0-608 GCF_000754665.1 Bison bison bison
ATCAAGTACAGATCACGTGACTGAGCATGCACTGATCACCTGACTATCAAGCACTGACTACGTGACTGCACATGCCCTGATGACGTGGCTGATCGGCACTGATCACGTGTTTCATCATGCAATGATCACGTGTTTATCAGGCAGTGATCAGTGATTGACAGGCGCTGATCATGGGACTGTGCACGCACTGATCACCGGGCTAATCAGGAACTGACCACCTGACGTCGCATGCAGTGGTCACGTGGCTGATTGTTCACTGATCACGTGTTTATCCTACGGTGATCATGTGACTGAGAGGCGCTGATCCCGTGACTGTGCAGTCAGTGATCACGTGGCTGATCATGCACTGATCATTTCCCGGGAGCCGGTGAGGCATTCCACTCTGGACAAAGGTCATGAGGAAGGAGGCTCGGCACACGCAAATGCGGGATCGAGCCTCAGGAGTCCACCTGGATATTCTTGAGCATCCTCCCCCCCAAAAAAAACCAGAGTCTGCCTACTTTATTGCTTTGTGCTCTCACCTCTGATTTCACTGATTTCACTGATTTCACCCCACCACCATCTCGCTCTCTCTGTCAAAGAGTTAACTTACAGCTCCAATTCATAAA
>NW_011386192.1:0-586 GCF_000754665.1 Bison bison bison
GGAAAGAAACCCCGTGCCCGGCACAAGTTCTTTGTGTCTGGCTCTTCTGTCTTCTGGTCCCGTCTTTCCAGCAGTCCACACAGGAGAACTCCTTCCCTATGCCAGGGGCAGCAGAGGGAGGGGGAGCGGGAGACCGGGGAGTGCAAAGGTGGGAGGGTGGGAGGTGCAAGGTGGGAGGGGGCCGAGTGGGTGGGGGCGCAGGGAGAGAGTTGGGGAAGGCTGAGTGGGAGAGCGGGAGAGGGAGGGAGGCGGGGGGGAGTTGGGGACAGAGGGAGGGAGGGAGAGGGGGGTCGGGGAGGGGAGGGGGGGGTGGGGTGGGCGAGAGCCCGCGTCTGGGACTCAGCTTCAAGCCCCCGCGGCACGCCCTGCAGGTATCCCTAGAATGCTGCGTCAGGGACACGTTTCCCTGGGTTTCAAGGTGCCTTCTCTGGGCGGGTGTCCGGAGGTCAGATCCTCGGAGCCAGCAGTAGGGACCTACCCACACAACCGCTTTCACGACCAGACTCCCTGTCCATGTGTGCCCACATGCCCGGTCGTATATCTGCAAAGGCCCGTCATCTCCCTGTCTCTCTCTCTCGACCCTCAC
>NW_011386193.1:0-776 GCF_000754665.1 Bison bison bison
ACCCCGATTTCCCGGTCCCCTCTTGATAAGAACCCGATGCCCGGACACCTCTTCGAACTGCACCCTGTGAATGAAGTCAACACGAAGGGGCAGTGACTCGCCCGTGCATCGTCGGGGAACGACCCCCAGGTTCCAAATACCGCTCGACAAGTGGCCTGTCTCTCCGGGAACACCTTGAGAGGCAAGCGGAGTTCCATGCCTCAACCCAAGACGAGGCCTGACTCTCCTGTCCCAAGTCTGCAGGGACCTTGCGATCGGAGTCTGAAGTCAGAGGAACCCTGAGGTTCCTGCCTCAACTGGAGATGAGGCCCTCTTCCAATGCACCAAACCCAGTGGAGTGCCGAGAGGCCCCTCCCACCTCCAGTTTCCCTGACTTCTCAGAGCCACCATGAGAAGCCCCCTGAGGTCACCTGCACAAGTCAAGGGAATCCAGGGTTTCTGCCTCAACTCGAGAAAGAACTCGAGAGACCTTTTTCAACACGTCTCGAGGCCAGATTCCCCTACCATGACTCGAGAGCAATGACGCGCTCCCCCTCGCCACTCGCATGGAGACCCGACTTCCCTGGCGCCCCACGAGAGGCTCACTGACCTCGCCGCCGTACCTAGGGAGAAACCGCACACTGTGGCCGCCGCTCGAGAACAACCCTGAGACTCCCTCATCATCGCGAGTTGAGGGCCTTCGTCTCCTGTATGGCCTAGAGACCAATCTCTCGACCTCTCTCCAACGCCTCAGGAGGCTTGACTCCCTTTTAGTCCACCCAGTGAGCTCCAAGAGA
>NW_011386194.1:0-563 GCF_000754665.1 Bison bison bison
GTATTTGTCGGGGTCGGGAACAAGGGCAGCACCCAGCCGGGATCAGTAGCAGGGACCGAGATGTGGGTTCCGGAGTATCTGTCGGGGGCTTGAACAAGACAAGGAGCCAGCCAGGTTCAATGCAGCGAGTGAGATGCGGGCTCAGTAGTGTTTCCTGGGGGCTTGAACAAGGGGAGGACACACCGTAGTTCAGGGGTACAGAGCGCGTTGTGGGCTCAGGAATGTGTTCCGGGGCTTGACTAAGGCCAGGAACAAGCCTGAGAGTCCGATGCAGGCCCAGGAGTGTCGGTCGGGGGCTTGAAGAAGTGCAGGACCTGGCCTGGTTCGGTGCAGGAACCGAGATGTGCGCTCAGGAGTATTTGTCGGGGGTTTGGGCAAGGGCAGGACCCAGGATTTGCTCGCTGTGGCCAGCTGAGTGACAGGCGCCTGTGTTCTGCCTTCTCCCATCACCTTGGACAGCTTCACAGTACCAGTCACGTTGGCCGGATCCATTGTCTGTGCCTTCCCTCAGGGAACCAGAAAACAAGGAGCGCTGGCCTCCGCTGACGTGGAGAACCGCTTTC
>NW_011386195.1:0-525 GCF_000754665.1 Bison bison bison
AATATGTAATATCAGGTTAAAAATAAGCCCCTGTTTAAGTCCATAGAGATTTAGTTGAACACAAATCTATTTTTTGAGGATTAAAGACAGCACAATCTAAACTGTAATATTATGTAGTCTAAATATAAAACTAAGCAATTAAGATAAGGTGAGAAACTCTTTATGATCTTCATGTAAGGTTTTATTTCTTTTTTTTCCCTTTTTAAAAAATATTTTGCTTGTCCTCACTGAAAAAATATTAAGAACATCTTACCTGTATAGTCTTTCAGTTCAGTTCAGCTTAGTTGCTCAAAAGTGTCTGACTCTTTGCGACCCCATGAATCACAGCACGCCAGGCCTCCCTGTCCATCACCAACTCCCGGAGTCCACCCAAACCCATGTCCATTGAGTCGGTGATACCATCCAATCATCTCATCCTCTGTCGTCCCTTCTCCTCTTACCCTCAATCTTTCCCAGCATCAGGGTCTTTTCCAGTGAGTCAGCTCTTCACATCAGGTGGCCAAAGTATTGGTGTTCCAGCTTCAA
>NW_011386196.1:0-709 GCF_000754665.1 Bison bison bison
ACGGTGGTATCATCTGCATATCTGAGGTTATTGATATTTCTCCCAGCAATCTTGATTCCAGCTTGTATTTCTTCCAGCCTAGCGTTTCTCATGATGTACTCTGCATATAAGTTAAATAAACAGGTTGACAATATACAGCCTTGATGAACTCCTTTTCCTATATGGAACCAGTCTGTTGTTCCATGTCCAGTTCTAACTGTTGCTTCCTGACCTGCATACAAATTTCTCAAGAGGCAGATCAGGTGGTCTGGTATTCCCATCTCTTTCAGAAGTTTCCACAGTTTATTGGGATCCACACAGGCAAAGGCTTTGGCATAGTCAATAAAGCAGAAATAGATGCATTTCTGGAACACCCTTGCTTTTTCCATGATCCAGCGGATGTTGGCAATCTGATCTCTGGTTCCTCTGCCTTTTCTAGAACCAGCTTGAACATCAGGAAGTTCACAGTTCCCATATTGCTGAAGCCTGGCTTGGAGAATTTTGAGCATTACTTTACTAGTGTGTGAGATGAGTGCAAATGTGCGGTAGTTTGAGCATTCTTTGGCATTGCCTTTCTTTGGGATTGGAATGAAAACTCAGCTTTTCCAGTCCTGTGGCCAGTGCTGAGTTTTCCAAATTTGCTGGCATATTGAGTGCAGCACTTTCACAGCATCATCTTTCAGGATTTGGAATAGCTCAACTGGAATTCCATCACCTCCACTATTTTTGT
>NW_011386197.1:0-640 GCF_000754665.1 Bison bison bison
ATCAGAGGGACGGAGACTGGAGTCTTCCCGGAAACCATTCCTACGCTAGCACAACTAGTGGTAATATACACAGAAGAGACTTATAATAAATATATTCCAATAATCATGGGGGTGTCAAAGTCACAGCTGGGAATTTTATATCTGCATTTTTCATCCACAAGTAAACACACCAAAAGTTTTGTATTTGTATCCCCAACTCAACTTTCCCTTAGCCCATGACCTCTTGAACACCATGAAGAGAAGTATAACAGAGGGGGTTCTGAAATAGGAAGAGTCAGCAGTTTTAGTCCACTCTAGTTAAATTATATTACATTCACAAATTTTACACAAACATATGACCATTTGAAGACAGAGGCTCCTGCCAGCATTCTAGAAGGGACGCATCCAGTGGTGGTCCTCAGGCTTAAGCTTTATCAGCTTCAGGATGTTTTTACTTCTACATAATTCTTTCCTCTGTAAAAACTTTGTATATGGAAACTTTCAAACATATACAGAAGTCAGAAGAATATATAATAACTCACCATGTACTCATCACTCAGTTTCAAGACTATCAACTCAGGACCTTTCTTATTTTTCTTCCATACCCTTACCTACTTTTCCCTCTCCTCCTCACCCTGGGTTATTACCATGCCACTTACAA
>NW_011386198.1:0-837 GCF_000754665.1 Bison bison bison
AACCTGTATGCAGGTCAGGAAGGAACAGTTACAACTGAACATGGAATAACAGACTGGTTCCAAATAGGAAAAGGAGTGGGTCAAGGCTGTATATTGTCACCCTGCTTACTTAACTTATATGCAGAGTACATCATGAGAAACGCTGGGCTGGAGGAAGTACAATCTGGAATCAAGTTTGCCGGAAGAAATATCAATAACTCAGATATGCAGATGACACCACTTTTGACAGAAAGTGAAGAAGAACTAAAGAGCCTCTTGATGAAAGAGAAAGAGCAGATTGAAAAGATTGGCTTAAAGTTCAACATTCACAAAGCTAAGATGATGGCATTCAGTCCCATCACTTCATGTCAAATAGATGGGGAAACAGTGGCTGACGTTATATTTTGAGAGGAGAAGGGGGTCCAAAATCATTGCAGATGGTGATTGCAGCCATGAAATTATAAGACACTTACACCTTGGAAGGAAAGTTATGACCAACCTAGACAGTAAATTGAAATGCAGAGACATTACTTCGTCAACAAAGGTCCATCTAGTCAAGGTTATGGTTTTTCCCATGGTCATGTATGGATATGAGAGTTCAACTATAAAGAAAGCAGAGCACCCAAGAATAAATGATTTTAAACTGTGGCATTGGAGAAGACTCTTGAGAGTCCCTTGGACTGCAAGGAGACCCAACCAGTCCATCCCAAAGGAGATCAGTCCTGGGTGTTCATCTGAAGGACTGATTTTGAAGCTGAATCTTCAATATTTTGGCCACCTGATGTGAAGAGCTGATTCATTTGAAAAGACCCTGATTCAGGGAAAGACAGGGCAGAAGAGGACAGCAGAGGAGGAGAT
>NW_011386199.1:0-632 GCF_000754665.1 Bison bison bison
GAAAAGACTCTACACATGGACATCACCAGCTGGTCAACACCAAAATCAGATTGATTGTATTCTTTGCAGCCAAAAATGGAGAAGCTCTATACAGTCAGCAAAAACAAGACCGGAAGCTGACTGTGGATCAGATCATGAACTCCTTATTGCCAAATTCAGACTTAAATTGAGGAAAGTGGGGAAAACCACTAGACCATTCAGGTATGACCTAAATCAAATCCCTTATGATTATACAGTGGAAGTGAGAAATAGATTTACGTGACTAGATCTGACAGATAGAGTGCCTGATGAACTATGGACGGAGGTTCGTGACATTGTACAGGAGACAAGGATCAAGACCATCCCCACGGAAAAGAAATGCAAAAAAGCAAAATGGCTGTCTGAGGAGGCCTTACAAATAGCTGTGAAAAGAAGAGAAGAGAAAAGCAAAGGAGAAAAGGAAGATATAAGCATCTGAATGCAGAGTTCCAAAGAATAGCAAGGAGAGATAAGAAAGCCTTCCTCAGCTATCAATGTAGAGGAAAATAGATCAAAATAGAGGAAAACAACAGAATGGGAAAGACTAGAGATCTCTTCAAGAAAATTAGAGATACCAAGGGAACATTTCATGCAAAGATGGGCTCGATAAAGGA
>NW_011386200.1:0-641 GCF_000754665.1 Bison bison bison
TGGACCCAAGGGAGTCAAGCCTCCTGAGGCGTTTGGAGAGAGGTCGCGAGATTGGTCTCTAGGCCATGCAGGAGACGAAGGCCCTCATCTCTCGATGACGGGGGAATCTCGGGGTTGTTCTCGAGCGGCGGCCCCAGTGTGCGGTTTCTCACGAGGTACGACGGCGAGGTCAGTGAGCCTCTCGTGGGGCGCCAGGGAAGTCGGGTCTCCATGCGAGTGGCGAGGGGGAGCGCGTCACTGCTCCCGAGCCATGGTAGGGGAATCTGGCCTCGAGACGTGATGAAGAAGGTCTCTCGAGGTCTTTCTCGGGTTGAGGCAGGAAACCCTGGGTTCCCTCGACTTGTGCAGGTGACCTCAGGGGGCTTCTCATGGTGGCTCTGAGAAGCCAGGGAAACTGGAGGTGGGAGGGGCCTCTCGGGACTCCACTGGGTTTGGTGCATTGGAAAAGGGCCTCATCTCCAGTTGAGGCAGGAACCGCAGGGTACCTCTGATTTCGGACTCCAATCACAGGGTTCCTGCAGACTGGGGACAGGAGAGTCAGGCCTCGTCTTGGGTTGAGGCATGGAACTCCGCTTGCCTCTCGAGATGTCCCCGGGGAGAGAGGCCGCTTGTCGAGCTGTATTTGGAACCTTGGGGTTTTT
>NW_011386201.1:0-508 GCF_000754665.1 Bison bison bison
AGTGGAGGAGGCATCTGTCTTCTCAATGGGTCTGAGATGATCGGCTGAGTTAATGAGTGGATGGTTGGATGGATGGATGAATTAAGAGTGGATGGATGGATTGATTAGTGAGTGGTGGATGGATGAACAGATGGCTGGCTGGCTGGGTGGATGAACGGAGCATGGAATGAATAAAGCAGATGATTGTACTCCAGTGCTAGAAACATATTCTACGAAATTGGTTGAGTAGGAGCTGGGCGATGATTGTTTCATCCTAACAGTGACATGTGTTTAGAAACGGCCTAAGTGCTCCTCAGTGAGGGGTGAAGTACAATCTGTGGACACCCCACAAGGAACAGCCCGCCCTCCTTCCTGCCACCTTCCCCACTCCCCAGGAGCTCATCAGGGGTTCTGCTCATCGCCCCCCACCCCACCCGACAGCCACACAGGTCCTCCTCGGGGTCCCCTCATCAGACAGGGTTATCATCACGGCCCCCATACTCACTCAGCTTCCTCTCCTTGAGGACAG
>NW_011386202.1:0-943 GCF_000754665.1 Bison bison bison
GGCTAGACTCTGGCTTCAGGTCGGTTCCCCCAAAAGGCTCAGAAGCGACCTGAACCAAACAGTAAGTTTTCCTCTTACCTTGTTCTCCTCATCTATGTGAAGAGTATACTTTAAGAGTATCCTGGCACATACATGTACTGCCTCACCCCTAACCTCAGTCATGTGTTCCAAGAACTTCTGTCCGTTGATTTATTTGTTTTGGGTAACATTGAATTCGTTTTGACTATGCTGGGTCTTTGCTGCTCGCTGGAAGTTGCTAGGACCTCTGGACTGCAGTCTCCCATCTCTTGCTGGCCTCTTGTTGACCTCTGCAGAATCCTGGTGGTGGAGCTTGTTAGTTCCTTGTTCCTTACCCGGACCTCCTGTGGTAAGTGTTTTCTCTCCTCTGCGGCCTGGTAAGGGTGGGTGGTCATTGGCATCCCAAAGGTGGCTAGAAGTCAATGATTTAGGCAGGCTTGTGAATAGATATGGGAGAAGGCAATGGCACCCCACTCCAGTACTCTTGCCTGGAAAATCTCATGGACGGAAGAGCCTGGTAGGCTGCAGTCCATGGGGTCGCTCAGAGTCGGGCACGACTGAGCGACTTCACTTTCACATTTCACTTTCATGCATTGGAGGAGGACATGGCAACCCACTCCAGTGTTCTTGCCTGGAGAAACCCCAGGGACTGCGGGGCCTGGTGGGCTGCCGTCCATGGGGTCACACAGACTCGGACACGACTGAAACGACTTCGCAGCAGCAGCAGCAGCAGCAGCAGCAGCAGCAGTGCATAGATAATCAAAAGGGTTTAGAACAGTCAGGTAGGATCACACAAGTCACCGTGAAGCAATACTTCTCCACTTAGCCAAAGCTAACAAAAGATTTACTGTTCTAGGTCAACCTAGAAGAGATCACGGAAGAGGTAAAGAAACTTAAATCCATTAGCAAAGGCAGTTCAACCTCT
>NW_011386203.1:0-802 GCF_000754665.1 Bison bison bison
CAAAGAGTAGGACAGGACTGAATGGCTGAACTCACATGGAGTGCTTCCTCCTTCCAAATGTACTGCGGACACTCCATAAGAAGCATAGTGAAACCCTGATGACCAGCATTGGGTACTCTATACCAATTCCAAGAAAAAGTGTGAGAGGACTGAGACTTTGTACATTATCTTCATACTCTATCCTCAGTACTCAAGAGAGTGCCTGACACAAACAGCAGCTCAATAAGTACTGAAACAAGCGAACACTAACAGGATTGTAATCATGATAGTTGCCTTAGAAACACTGCGTAAAGAGATACTATTAAGAGAAGTCAGGCTGTATATTAAGACCAGTGGAAGCAAGTTGTGCCTTTGAAACTGGCAAGGCAATGCCATCATTTCCCTCAGTCTTGCACAACAGGTTACAATTTCATCCATTTTAATAGGCCCCATTCTCCGATATTAAGACTTGGTCATCAGGATAAAGTTTGCAGGCCTCCACTTAGGAAGCTGACATTTGCATATTCTATCCCACAGGTGTCAAGTTGCAATGTATCTAAATTTTCAGTTTTCTCTCTGGGTGGATATATTGAATTCAAAGAGTTGTAAGGGTAACATGTAGTTTACCTTTGGGTCTTTTGATTTATTTCTAACACCTGCTGCTTAAAAGTCTGTAGAACTGAACTTTTATATGATTTTTTTTTTTAAGAAAAGGATTGAAGCTATTTCGATACTAGCTTTTTCCCAAAGAGCACACATACTTCAGGTTTTCTCTTAATATGTGTATAAGAGCATGTAGGGGTGTAATTTTGTTTGTTTTATT
>NW_011386204.1:0-936 GCF_000754665.1 Bison bison bison
CTTCAGAGGGACAGAAAAGGAGGGAGGGGCAGAGCGTTCCTCTGGCGCTGGCCGGCTCTTAAGTCACTTGACTCCAAAACACTCCACAGGGCACGGAGGTTCACGTGCAGTGGGGTGGGGTGGGGTGGGGTGGGGTGGGGACGGCGGCCTACTCCGGACCCCACCAGTTTTCCCTCCTCTTGACACTTGCCTGGAACCCATGAAAAGCTGAGCTGGTGACTGTGTGTGTGAGTGCGTGCATGTACGCGTGTACATGAGAGACGGCGCGTGTGCGTGTGCGTGTGCGTGTGCGTGTGCATGGACGTGAGAGAAAAAGAAGGAAAAAAAAAATAATAATAATAAATCCAGAAGGAAGGAAGGAAGGAGGGAAGGAGGAGGGAGGGACGAAATAGGTTAGTTCGTAGGGGCCTCCGTGTCATGGCAAGAGTTTCTGAGCACAGATCCTCCGTTCAGGGAAACAGTGATCGTATCTCCTCTCAGGAGGCCGTGATGTCGATGGACGGGTGCGGGAAAGCAGGCCTGGGGTGCAAGCCATCAGGTTTTTTTGTGTTTTTTGTTGTTTTTTTTTTTTTTTTTTTTTTTTTTTTCCCTCAGAGGCACTTGTAGGGGAAACCAAAGGAAACACACAGGTTCATCCCTGGAGCGGATTCGAGAAACCAGTCGGTCAGAGGGAGAGGCAGTCTAGGAGGTTGATTTTTAGACGTCGAGGGTCGGGCCCTGGAGCGGGTTGCCATGTCCTTCTCCAGGAGGCCTTCCTGGCCCGGGGATCGGAACCCGGGTCTCCTGCATCGCAGGCGACTCTTGACCGTGTGAGCCACCAGGGAAGCTCCGTCAGAAACATTCACCAAGTCCTCTAGCTTCCATCCGCAGGGCTTCAGGCACAGGGCCTTTTGAGTTCTCCGTCAGAGGGCAAGAGAACATGGGACGTTCGGTCCC
>NW_011386205.1:0-773 GCF_000754665.1 Bison bison bison
GGAAATGGAGGAATCAGCCTTCCTGACTTCAGACTATACTACAAAGCTGCAGTCATCAAGATAGTACGGTACTGGGCCAAAGACAGAAATACAGATCAACGGAACAAAATAGGAAGTCCAGAGATGAAGCCACACACCCACGGCCATCTTGTCTTTGACAGAGGGGGCATAAATATGCAATGGAGAAAAGACAGCCTCTTGAACAAGCAGTTCTGGGAAAACAGGTCAACCGCATTAAAAGAATGAAATGTTTTCTAATGGCATATACACAAATAAATGCAAAATGGATTAAAGACGTAAGTGGAAGACCAGAAACTATAAAGTTCTTAGAGAAAACATAGGCAGAAAACTCTCTGACAGAAATCACAGCAAGATCTTCTCCTCTATGTCCCACCTTCTAGAGTAATGGAAATAAAACAGAAGGAAACAAAAGCGACTGATTGAAACTTCTAAGCTTCTCCAGAGTGAAGGAAACTATAAGCAAGGTGAAGAGACAGCCTTCAGAACTGGAGCAAATTACAACAAATCAAACAGCTGCCCAAGAGTTAATCTCCCACATATGCAAGCAGCTCATGCAACTCAATACCAGAAAAACAAAGAACCCGATCAAAAAGTGGGCAGAAGAACTAAATAGACATTTCTCCAGAGAAGATATACAGATGGCTAATGAACACAGGACAAATGCTAAACATCACTCATTATCAGGGAGATGAAAGTCAATACCACAATGAGATGTCATCTCACACTGGTCACAATGACCATCACCCAAGTCT
>NW_011386206.1:0-723 GCF_000754665.1 Bison bison bison
GCGACAGCGATCTCGGGGTTGCATTCCAGACGCACCCGGGGAGACAGGCATTCATCTCGAGTGGAAGCAAAGAACCCCGCTCTGCTCTCGAATCGCGACGGGTATCTCTTGGAGCTCACTGGGTGGACTCAAGGGAGTCAAGCCTCCTGAGGCGTTTGGAGAGAGGTCGCGAGATTGGTCTCTAGGCCATGCAGGAGACGAAGGCCATCATCTCTGGATGACGGGGGAATCTCGGGGTTGTTCTCGAGCGGCGGCCCCAGTGTGCGGTTTCTCACGAGGTACGACGGCGAGGTCAGTGAGCCTCTCGTGGGGCGCCAGGGAAGTCGGGTCTCCATGCGAGTGGCGAGGGGAAGCGGGTCATTGCTCCCGAGCCATGCTAGGGGAATCTGGCCTCGAGACGTGTTGAAGAAGGTCTCTCGAGGTCTTTCTCGGGTTGAGGCAGGAAACCCTGGGTTCCCTCGACTTGTGCAGGTGACCTCAGGGGGCTTCTCATGGTGGCTCTGAGAAGCCAGGGAAACTGGAGGTGGGAGGGGACTCTCAGGACTCCACTAGGTTTGGTGCATTGGAAGAGGGCCTCATCTCCAGTTGAGGCAGGAACCGCAGGGTACCTCTGATTTCAGACTCCGATCGCAGGGTCCCTGCAGACTGGGGACAGGAGAGTCAGGCCTCGTCTTGGGTTGAGGCATGGAACTCCGCTTGCCTCTCGAGATGTCCCCGGGGAGA
>NW_011386207.1:0-869 GCF_000754665.1 Bison bison bison
CATGGGTTTTAACCCCTGGTCGGGGAACTAAGATCCCACACAAAGTGTAGCGTGGACAAAAATGTAAGTTAAGAGAACTCCCCCCTCATATGTACTAAAATTACATTAGCTCTCATCAGAAATTTGAAGCAAGGTATGAGAACCCAGAACTGATCCACCCTGGTCTGTTCAGCGGGAAGATGTGGAAAATGACTTGAAAATCAGACAAAGTTTAAAGACAGCACACGGAGGCCAGCGGTGACCCCCGCGGGGCAAATGTCAACACGTGAGAATCCCCCTACTGACCCTGGTGTTGTTCCTTTCAGCTTTCAGCTGAGCGATTTCCTCTTTGGCTTTACAAAGCTGCTCCCTGTAGGTGTATCCTTCGGGAGTTGGAAATTCCTAGAAAACAGTTAAATGAGAAACTAAATACAAACATAAATTAAAAAAGAGAGCGAGACTGTGAAGACTGACCCTGTCAAGTCTCTCCAGGCTCCACACAAAGGATCTCCATGCCCCTCCAGAGAAGAGGGGTCCACTGACCCCAAGACCACACAGACCACCACAACTCAGACCGGCCTTCAGCCTCCACCTCGACCTGGCAGGCATGCGGCAGGAGAGAACCTGGAATCCAAGCCTGCCTTCTCAAGACCCAGGGACATTTGAGAAACTTTCCAAAACGTAAACCTAACAACAAAGTGGATAAAGAGATTCTTAAACGACACACAGACCTGGAGCCACTGGGGAAAGTGAAGAAAAAAAGGAAGGTCTAACAAGGCCACGAGGCTTTGGAGTGTTCCTCTGGGAAAAAGGCGGATGGCACCTCAAAGCCATCTGTTAGCCTGACTCCACAGAAGCCACCCAGTCATTCAATCAACCGGTTAAAAGTT
>NW_011386208.1:0-795 GCF_000754665.1 Bison bison bison
GTTAAGAATTTTCTACAGTTTGTTTGATCCACAGAGTCAGAGGTCTTAGCGTAGTCAATGATGCAGCAGCAGATGTTTTGTGGGATTTCCCTTGCTCTCCCCATGATCTAACAAATCTTGGCTATTTGATCTTTGGTTCCTCTGCCTCCTCGAAACCTAAGTTGTATATCTGGAAGTTCTCGGTTCACGTACTGTTGGAGCCTAGATTTAAGGAGTTTACAAACCAGGAGGCTTCAGAACTTGGGGACAATCTAAGTGGAGAAGCTTAGGAAATTGGCAGATGTGAAGGAAGTCTGAAAAGAGGGACAAGAAAATGAAGCTCTACTTTCGATGTTGCTAGCAAGGTAGACAGGGGCTAGACCATGCCTTCAAGTCCTTGTATACGAGAGTAGCCTTTATCTAGAAACACATAGACAGCTCTGCAACTGTAAGAGAGGGAGGGAGAGGGCGGGAATAGGGAGACAGACACACTCAGTGAATGTAAGAGACCAGTGAGAAGGGGGGTTGACAATTAAATGGAGGGAGGCTTGGACTAGAGCAGATGTGATGGACATGGGTAAAAGGAGACACATTAGACGTTTATGAAATAAAATGGACAGAACTCAGCAAGAATTTGGACTTGAGGTGAAGGAGAGGGAGTTGTAAACGTGGTTAAGAACACGTTTAATGTGTTCTGTCATAAGAGTATGAAACTGTCATGGGGAATCCTAGAAGTTGGCCAGGTCTGGGAAGAATTCCAAAATAAGAGTTTTATGTTTTTGAGTCTCATGGTCTAGATGGATACAATAACCAATA
>NW_011386209.1:0-592 GCF_000754665.1 Bison bison bison
AAAAGTAACTTTATGAATTGGAGCTGTAATTTAACCCTTTGACAGAGAGAGCGAGATGGTGGTGGGGGACAGCCCCCAGTGAAATCAGAGGTGAGAGCACAAAGCAATACAGTAGGCAGACTCTGGTTTTTATCGGGGGGAGATGCTCGAGAATATCCGGGTGTTCTCCTGAGGCTGGATCCTCCATTTGCTTATGCCGAGCCTCCTTCCTCATGACCTCTGTCCAGAGTGGAATGCCTCCCCGGCTCTCGGCACATGATCAGTGCATGCTCAGTCACGATTTCACTGCATGAACAGCCACGTGATCACTGAGGGCACAGTTACGTGATCAGCGCCTCTCAGTCACGGGATCACCGTATGAAAAACACGTTATCAGTGAACGACCAGCCAGGTGATCACTGCATGCGCAGTCAGGTGGTCAGTTCCTGATCAGCCAAGTGATCAGTGCGTGCACAGTCCCATGATCAGCGCCTGTCAGTCACTGATCACTGCCTGATAAACACGTGATCAGTGCCCGATCAGCCACGTCATCAGTGCATGCGCAGTCACGTGATCAGTGCATGATAGCCACGTGATAAGTGCCTGCAGAGTC
>NW_011386210.1:0-827 GCF_000754665.1 Bison bison bison
ATGATGCTTGCAGGCACAGAATAAATTCCATTTGATCATAGTGTATGATTCTTTTTAATGTGTCTTCAATTTGGTTTGCTAATATTCTTTTGAGGATTTTTACATCCGTGTACACCAGGGTTAGGGTTCTCTGGTGGTTCATATGGTAAAGAATCTGCCTGCAATGCGGGAGACCAGGGTTTGACCCCTGGGTCAGGAAGAGCCCCTTGAGAAAGGAATGGCTACACACTCCAATATTCTTGCCTGGAAAATTCTGTGGACAGAGGACCTGGTGGGCTACAGTCCATGGGTCACGAATAACTGGACATGACTGAGTGACTCACACTTACAAGAGTGCTTCTTGACATTCTTAATATCTAAATTTAAGATTTTATCTCAGTCAAAAATTACAGCCTAAGGCAAAAATGTACAAAAGTCCAAGAGTCCTTAGAAGTAAATGAGAATATGGCATAACAGATGAAAGCAAGAAGGACTCGACATAATGTACTTTTCATAAGAATTTTAGATCTTCAGAGGAATTCTCACTGAACTGATTAAAATGCAAGCTTTAGTTTAAAATGCAAACCTTTTTTGGTATTATGTTTCTATGTTGAGACTGAAATGTTATTATGTATGTGTGAGATATTAAGCAATACTGTGTAGCTATTAAAATCATATTTTAAAATCATATTTTCAAAACCTTTAATGACATTTATAAGCACTTATAGTGGAAAAATAGCTAGGAATAGAAGATGATCCCATATAGCTTTAGATGACAGTACAAATGTGTTGAATGATAGTTTTTAGATTGTATTTATTAATTTTTAATTGAAGGATAACTGCTTTAC
>NW_011386211.1:0-734 GCF_000754665.1 Bison bison bison
TTTCAATATCCACAAATCAATCAATGTAATACACCACATTAACAAATTGAAAAATAAAAACCATATGATTATCTCAAAAGATGCAGAGAAAGCCTTTGACAAAATTCAACATCCATTTATGATAAAAACTCTCCAGAAAGCAGGAATAGTAGGAACATACCTCAACATATTAAAAGCTATATATGACAAACCCTTCAGCAAACATTATCCTCAATGGTGAAAAAGTGAAAGTGTTTCCTCTAAAGTCAGGAAAAAGACAAGGGTGCCCATTTTCACTGTTACTATTCAACATAGTTTTGGAAGTTTGGCCACAACAGTCAGAGCAGAAAAAGAAATAAAAGTAATCCAAATTGGAAAAAAAGTAAAACTCTCACTATTTGCAGATGACATGATCCTCTACATAGGAAACCCTAAAGACTCCACCAGAAAATTACTAGAACTAATCAATGATTATAGTAAAGTTGCAGGATATAAAATCAACACACAGAAAACCAGACTTCTATGTATGCTGTGTAAAGGAGACGCACCTGAAACCAAGGAGCACATACAGAGTGAAAGTGAAGGGCTGGAAAAGGTATTTCATGCAAAATGTGAGCAACAGAAATTAGAAGTAGCAATACTCATATCAGATAAAATAGACTTTGAAATAAAGGGTGTGAAAAGAGACAAAAAAGGCCACTATATAATGGTCAAATGATCAACCCAAGGAGAAGATATAAAAATTATAAATATAT
>NW_011386212.1:0-939 GCF_000754665.1 Bison bison bison
GACCGGGCTCACCTGCGACACCTGCGACAGGCGTGACAGCAGCCACACCCGTGATACCAGCGTTACCCGAGGCACCAGGGACACCCGTGACACCATCAGCACCTGCGACACCATCAGCACCTGCGACAGCTGTGATACCAGAGGTACCAGCCTCACCTATGACGCCCTAAGCACCCCGGCCACTACTGAGCCGTGCAACGTATATGACACCCGTGGCACCTGCGATACCTGTGACACCAGTGTCACCAGTGACCGCTGCCTCACCCGTGACACCAGAGGCACCCATGACACCAGTGTCACCCGCGGACCCGCATCGCCCACAACACTCACAGAACCCATGGCACACAGGACAACCACATCCCCTGTGACAACACCTGTAACACCAATGGCACCCATGACATCAGCGGAAAGTCCCTGAAGGAACCAACCTGCCTCCCGGATGTGCTGATGCGCAAAGCTCCACCCGTTGTTGGGTAACCCGAGAATATGTCCCAGTCACTCCCTCTGGCCTCACCCAGAAAAAGAAGGGGGTGGCTGGAAGAATCTTGAGATGGCTCTCTAAATATATTTGCTACGGCCTGCCCATAAAGAGGGCTAATATTAAAGTGATAAAAGAAACAGCCAAAGGATGACCTGCAAAGCTCCCGATGACCTGGTCATGTTCCCACCTGGATGATGGGATTCAAATCCAGCACCTCCACCACCTTCAGGAAAGCCTCCTATCCAAAAACCCTGGCCAGCTCTGAGGATGCTATGGAGTGGTCTGGGTGACCAGAAGAGGCACCACCCTGGCCTGGCTGCCCCTCCTCCCCTGCTGGGTGAAACTTCAGAGACTGGACTGTGCCCTGGGGCATGTCCTCCATCCTCCACACTTCTGTCTTTCATGTTGCTGGGGAGGGGATAATGCTTGTCATCTCCTTGGTTCTTCATAGTCTTAAT
>NW_011386213.1:0-627 GCF_000754665.1 Bison bison bison
CAGGATGTTCTAGACTTACCTTATACTTTCCTTGCCACTCAAACCTAGGGACCCTGGTTCCTCTCAGTGGAAGGGATGGTATTTTAAAACCAAGATCTAGGCACTAGGCATGCTCATTGCTACTAGTTTTTCAGCAGATAGAACTAAGAAAAAAAATAAACAAACTAACATACACTAATATTTTATTTATTCCTATAGCTAGCTACCCACTATATTATAAACAATAAATTATTACTTCTGATTTCAATCTAACACCTCAAGGTACCTTTTGTTTTCTTCCTCCAAAAATGAAGGACCAGGCTTCCTTATTTTTCTTTTTTTAATTGAAGTATAGCTGATTTACAGTGGCATGTTCAGATGTATAGCACAGTGGTAAAGTTATGTGTGTGTGCGTGTATATATATGTGTATATATATATATGCACATATACATATATTATATTTCAGTATTTTTTTCCTTTTAGGTTATTATAAAATAATGAATATAGTCCCCCAGCTTTACAGTAGGCCCTTATTGGTTATCTTTTTTATATACAGTTTGTTAATCCCAAACTCCTTATTTATTGCCTCACTATTTTCCCCTTTGATAATCATTAAGTTTGTTTTCTGTGTGTATAGATCTATTTCT
>NW_011386214.1:0-502 GCF_000754665.1 Bison bison bison
ACGGGGAATTCAGGATGCCTCTTGTGTTGGCCCAGGGAAGTCCAATCTTCCATTCGAGTTGCGAAGGAAAGCTGGGGATTGCTCTCGAGTGACTGCAGGGCCAATAGACCTCATCTAAGCTTCTGTCCAGAAGCCAATGTTCCTCTCCAGGGGTGACAGGGATCTCAGGGTTGCATTCCAGACACACCCGGGGAGACAGGCATTCATGTCGAGTGGAAGCAAAGACCCCGCTCTGCTCTCGAGTCGCGACGGGTATCTCTTGGAGCTCACTGGGTGGACTAAAGGGAGTCAAGCCTCCTGAGGCGTTGGAGAGAGGTCGAGAGATTGGTCTCTAGGCCATACAGGAGACGAAGGCCCTCAACTCGCGATGATGGGGGAGTCTCAGGGTTGTTCTGGAGCGGCGGCCACAGTGTGCGGTTTCTCCCTAGGTACGAGGGCGAGGTCAGTGAGCCTCTCGTGGGGCGCCAGGGAAGTCGAGTCTCCATGCGAGTGGCGAGGGGGT
>NW_011386215.1:0-695 GCF_000754665.1 Bison bison bison
TATACCATCCTTCTGGGTCATCCCAGTGCACCAGCTCCAAGCTTCCTGTATCCTGCATGGAACATGGACTGGCGATTCATTTCTAATATGATATTATACATGTTTAATGCCATTCTCTCAAATCATCCTCTGCTCCCTCTCCCACAGGGTCCAAAAGACTGTTCTATACATCTGTGTCTCTTTAGCTATCTCACATACAGTGTTGTCATTACCATCTTTCTAAATTCCATATATATGTGTTAGTATACTGTATTGGTGTTTTTCTTTCTGGCTTACTTCATTCTGCATAATAGGCTCCACTTTCATTCACCTCATTAGAACTGATTCAAATGCATTTTTTTTAATGGCTGAGTAATACTCCATTGTGTATATGTACCACAGCTTTCTTATCCATTCATCTGCTGGTGGACATCTATGTTGCTCCATGTCCTGGCTATTAGAAACTGTGCTGCGATGAACATTGGAGTACACGTGTCTCTTTCCCTTCTGGTTTCCTCAGTGTGTATGCCCAGCAGTGGGATTGCTAGGTCGTATGGCAGTCCTATTTCTAGTTTTTTTAAGGAATCTCCGACAGTGTTCTCCATAGGTGGCCATACTAATTTACATTCCCACCAACAGTGTAAAGGGGTTCCCTTTTCTCCATATCCTCTCAAGTATTTACTGCCTTGTAGACATTTGGATCACAGCCATTCGAC
>NW_011386216.1:0-516 GCF_000754665.1 Bison bison bison
AAAGAATTCAATTTTGAAGCCTGGGCAAAGGAGACCTCAAACAAAATAATTTAAAAAAAAGAAAGAAAGAAAAGGCAGAGAAATACTACACAAATGAAGGAGAAAACTTAGAAACACAGAAGTCCAAACAGACGAACAAGAAATAGGCAAAGTACCTGAAAAAGGATTCAGAATAATGATAATAGATGATCAGAAACCTTGAAAACAAAATGGAAAAATGTGAGAATCAATTACCAAAGACCTACAAGAATTAAAGAATAAACACACAGAGACAAAAAACACGATTACTAAAATTAGAAATACTCTAGAAGGAATCAATAGCAGAATATCTGAAGCAGAAGAATGAATCAGTAAGCTGGAAGATAAAATGGTGGAAATAACTCCTGAAGATCAGAGTAAACTAAAAAGAATGAAAAAAACTGAGGATAGTCTCAGAGACCTCTTGGACAATATTGAACTCACCAACATTCAAATTATAGGGGTCCCGAAGAAGAAGAAGAGAAAAAGAAAGGGTAT
>NW_011386217.1:0-1187 GCF_000754665.1 Bison bison bison
TGGCCTAGAGGCCGATCTCGCGACCTCTCTCCAAACGCCTCAGAGGCTTGACTCCCTTTAGTCCACCCAGTGAACTCCAAGAGATACCCGTCGCGACTCGAGAGCAGAGCGGGGTCTTTGCTTCCACTCGAGATGAATGCCTGTCTCCCCGGGTGCGTCTGGAATGCAACCCCGAGATCCCGGTCGCCCCTGGAGAGGAACATTGGCTTCTGGACACAAGCCTAGATGAGGTCTATTGGCCCTGCAGTCACTCGAGAGCAATCCCCAGCTTTCCTCCGCAACTCGAATGGAAGATTGGACTTCCCTGGGCCAACACAAGAGGCATCCTGAATTGCCCGTCGTAACTCGAGAATCCCGCCGCAACTCGAGAAAAACCACGTGGTTCCCCCGTCATCGCAAGATGAAGCCCTTTCCCGCTACAGCGTCTCAGGAGAAGTCCCACGTGAGGAATTGGAGGTCGAAACGGTACTTGGCACCCTTGATGCGTCCCCACAAAGTTCCCTGGCATCCCGGTCTCCCTGGAGAGGAACACCGAGGTTTTCCGGCACCACTTCCTCTGAGCCCCTTCTACCCTCCTGGTCTCCACAGCAGGGTCGACTCCCCTGCTTTGCCTGGAAGGGGTTCCCGACCTTCCGGTCGCACCTCAGGATGAGGCCTGTCTCACGACGACATTCCAGACGTGGCCTCGTGGGTGCTTCCACGTTGCGAAGCACCCCGATTTCCCGGTCCCCTCTTGATAAGAACCCGATGCCCGGACACCTCTCCGAACTCCACCCTGTGAATGAAGTCAACACGCAGGGGCAGTGACTCGCCTGTGCATCGTCCGGAAAAACCCCCAGGTTCCAAATACAGCTCGACAATGGCCTCTCTCCCCGGGGACACCTCGAGAGGCAAGCGGAGTTCCATGCCTCAACCCAAGACGAGGCCTGACTCTCCTGTCCCCAGTCTGCAGGGACCCTGCGATCGGAGTCTGAAATCAGAGGAACCCTGAGGTTCCTGCCTCAACTGCAGATGAGGCCCTCTTCCAATGCACCAAACCCCGTGGAGTCCCGAGAGGCCCCTCCCACCTCCAGTTTCCCTGACTTCTCAGAGCCACCATGAGAAGCCCCCTGAGGTCACCTGCACAAGTCGAGGGAAGCCAGGGTTTCCTACCTCAACCCGAGAAAGACCTCGAGAGACCTTCTTCA
>NW_011386217.1:5062-5729 GCF_000754665.1 Bison bison bison
CCGGTCGCACCTCAGGATGAGGCCGGTCTCACGACGACATTCCGAGACGTGGCCTCGTGGGTGCTTCCACGTTGCGAAGCACCCCGATTTCCCGGTCCCCTCTTGATAAGAACCCGATGCCCGGACACCTCTCCGAACTCCACCCTGTGAATGAAGTCAACACGAAGGGAGAGTGACTCGCCCGTGCATCGTCCGGAAAAACCCCCAGGTTCCAAATACAGCTCGACAAGTGGCCTCTCTCCCCGGGGACACCTCGAGAGGCAAGCGGAGTTCCATGCCTCAACCCAAGACGAGGCCTGACTCTCCTGTCCCCAGTCTGCAGGGACCCTGTGATCGGAGTCTGAAATCAGAGGAACCCGGAGATTCCTGCCTCAGCTGGAGAAGAGGGCCTCTTCCAATGCACCAAACCCCGTGGAGTCCCGAGAGGCCCCTCCCACATCCAGTTTCCCTGACTTCTCAGAGCCACCATGAGAAGCCCCCTGAAGTCACCTACACAAGTCGAGGGAAGCCAGGGTTTCCTGCCTCCACCCGAGAAAGACCTCGAGAGACCTTCTTCAACACGTCTCGAGGCCAGATTCCCCTACCACGACTCGAGAGCAATGACGCCCTCACCCTCGCCACTCGCATGGAGACCCGACTTCCCTGGCGCCCCACGAGAGGCTCCCTG
>NW_011386217.1:8628-9294 GCF_000754665.1 Bison bison bison
TCTCGACACAAGCCAAGTTGAGGTCATTGGCCCTGCAGTCACTCGAGAGCAATCCCCAGCTTCCTTCGCAACTCGAATGGAAGATTGGACTTCCCTGGGCCAACACAAGAGGCATCCTGAATTCCCCGTCGTAACTCGAGAATCCCGCCACAACTCGAGAAAAACCACGTGGTTCCCCCGTCATCGCAAGATGTAGCCCTGTGCCGCTACAGCGTCTCAGGAGAAGTCCCACTTTAGGAATTGGAGTTCGAATCGGTACTTGGCACCCTTGATGCGACCCACAAAGTGCCCCGACATCCCGGTCTCCCTCGAGAGGAACACCGAGGTTTTCCGGCACCACTTCCTCTGAGCCCCTTCTACCCTCCGGATCTGGATAGGAGGGTCGACTCACCTGCTTTGCCTGGAAGGGGTTCCCGACCTTCCGGTCGCACCTCAGGATGAGGCCGGTCTCACGACGACATTCCAGACGTGGCCTCGTGGGTGGTTCCACATTCCGAAGGACCCCGATTTCCCGGTCCCCTCTTGATAAGAACCCGATGCCCGGACACCTCTTCGAACTCCACCCTGTGAATGAAGTCAACACGAAGGGGCAGTGACTCGCCCGTGCATCGTCGGGAGAAGACCCCCAGGTTCCAAATACCGCTCGACAAGTGGCCTGTCTCCCCG
>NW_011386218.1:0-906 GCF_000754665.1 Bison bison bison
ATCAGCTGTTAAACTTATGGGGATTCCCTTGTTCTTTGTTGCTTTTCCCTTTCTGCTTTTAATATTTTCTCTTTTTGCTAAGTTTTTCTTAGTTTGATTAGTATATGTCTTGGCATGTTTCTCCTTTGGTTTACTCTGTGTTGGACTCTCTGTGCTTCTTGGACCTGGGTGTGGTTCCTTCAACAATATAGGGAAATTTTCAGTCATTGTTTCTTCAAGGGAGAGTTTATCTTTCTCTCTTCTCCTTGAATTCCTATAATGTGAATGTTAGTATGTTTGATATTATCCACCAAATGCCTTAAACTATCCTCAATTTTTGGCTTATTTTCTTCTTTTTGGTGCTCAGATCGGGTGATTTCCACTACTCTGTATTTCTTTGTCTTTTTTTTAAATATAAATGTATTTATTTTAAGTGGAGGCTAATTACTTTACAGTACGGTAGTGGTTCTGCTCTACATTGACATGAATCCGCCACGGGTGCACATGTGCTCCCCATCCTGAGGCCCCGCCCCCTCCCTCTGGGTCAGCCCAGTGCACCGGCACTGCTCTGTATGTCAGCTTACTGATCTGTCCTCTGAATCATCCAATCTCTTGACTCATCTGCTGTATTTTTCATGTCAGTTATTGTATTCTTCCATTATAATCAGTTCTTTTTATACTTATTGCCTGTTTGTGGAGTTCTCACTCTGTTCTTTCATGCTTCCCCTGATACAAGTAAATATCTTTTATTCGTTATTTAATGGGTCCACTGGGGCTTGCTGTGTCATTGGCTTTCTCTAGTTGCATAGAGTGGGGGCTGCACTCAGTTATGGTGCGTGGGCTTCCCATCATTCTGTCTTCTCTTGTGGAGCACAGGCTCTAGGGTACATGAGTTCAACAGCTGTGACATGCAGCTTTACTTGCCCC
>NW_011386219.1:0-847 GCF_000754665.1 Bison bison bison
ATGTTTTCAGCACTGTAAAGATGTTTCACTTTTAGTCTCTGTGTTTTCTGATGAGTACTCTCTGCGTTTTCTGATGAG
Organism: Bison bison bison; assembly: GCF_000754665.1. Taxonomy (NCBI): domain Eukaryota; kingdom Metazoa; phylum Chordata; class Mammalia; order Artiodactyla; family Bovidae; genus Bison; species Bison bison. The sequence continues at coordinate 79 of NW_011386219.1, forward strand.
TACTCTCTGCTCACTCAAATCAACCCTCTGTATGTGACTTGTCATTTTTCTTCAGCTGCTCTCAAGATATTCTCTTTAGTTTTGGTTTTAGCTGTGTAGCTATGAAGTGTCAAAGCATGGTTTTCTTTTAATCTACCTGTTTGGTACTTTCTGAACTTCTTGATTTTATAAATTTATGTCTTTCACCAAGTTTGAGAAATTGTAGTCATCATTCTCTTGTATTAATTTTCTATAAGTTGCCTTCCTATTTTTATGGAGCATTTTTTAATGTGTTGTGTGGTCAAGAGCTATTATAAACACCCTGTTCACTGGCAGTTTAGAATGGAACTTACATTTTTAAAATTTTCAATCTCATTTCCTAGATTAATTGGTTTTATTTAATTAATTCATTAGATTTCAATCATGAAAATCTTAGTAATCATGACACCTGACAAAAAGAAGTAATCACTGAATAGTAGTTAAAAAAAAAACTTTATAACCAGTTCTCATTCTAATTTTACTAAAACTGACTATGTAATGACAAAGAAATAAATCCATATTATAAAAGCACGACTCAGGAAGACCAAGATGGTACTTTTTTTTAAACTATCTTTCCTCCATTATGGAAACAGCCTTAAGGTGCTGAGGGTAGCCTATGTGCCCTTGTGGAATTCTCAGTCTTTCTAGTTCTTGCTTAAGCTATTATATTTTGTGTGCCTCAAATCCTTTAAACAGTAAATTATTTGTTTTTACTGAAATGCTTTTCTACTAGCTTCATGTTATATAAAGG
>NW_011386220.1:0-658 GCF_000754665.1 Bison bison bison
GATGCCTGAGGGCAATCCCGCTTGAGGTGCCCCTCCTTTCCACAGCAGTAGCAAGCCCATCTCTTTTCACCTGGGCCCCTCTGGGCATTTTTCTCAGGCTGTTTAAGAATGTTTTTCATAGCCATGGCGAAGGCTTCCGCCTTTTCCTTTGTCTTTTTTTGTCTTTCTTTCTTTTCCTCATATTCCCTACCATAATAGACTGTCTGAGCCAGTTGTAACAGAGTATCTAAAGACTGATTTGGTCCATACGCCTGTTTTAATAGCTTACGGCGGATATCTGGAGCCAACTGAGTGAGAAATCTATCCTTTAAGATCACTTTTCCCTCTTCACTTTCGGGATCAATCTCAGTGAATCTGCGAAGGCCTTCTCTCAGTCTATCTAGGAATTTACCAGGAGTTTTTTTTTTCTTCCTGTTCTATATCTGCCAATGTGCCATAGTTTAAAGGCTTAGAACGCGCCTGCCTAAGTCCCTCAAGAATACATCTAACAAAATGACTCTGATCCCATCTTCCTTTATCTGTGTTGTAGTCCCAGTCTGGTTCTATAGTTGGGACCGCCTGATTCCCAGTGGGGAGGGCCGCTATCTCGTTCTCCCTCTTCCCTACTGATTCATTACCAAGCCATTCATCTCCATAAGCAACCGCTTTTCCCAAAACT
>NW_011386221.1:0-563 GCF_000754665.1 Bison bison bison
CTCATCTATGTTAAGGAAATGACATATTTGCCTGGAAATCTGCCTTTCTTCAAGATTCATGTCAATCATTTTTTAGCCCGGGAGGACTCACCTGCTGCCCATGTTATCTCAATGCATGTCGTGGGTGAGGGGGTCTGGTGTCATGCTCTGAGACACTGCCTTTGTTTCCTTAGCAGACTGCTAGTGGCTGCATCACATCGGGCTAAAGACCCGCAGGGGGTACTCTTACTCGCCCCCCCACCCGCCCCAAGTCTATGTCAGCAGCTTTCTCGATCTCTTTTATCCTTCATAACACTTGATGACACAAAAGCTCTGAGGGATCAAGTCATATCGAATCTTCATTTCAGATTGAAGATGCATTCCATGGTATTGCCATCTTAAGTCTTTCCATCGCTATGGAATATCTGTCCATGTATTCAGGACTTTTTCAGCCACGGTGTAGAATTTCCAGTGTGCCAGTCTTGCATCCTCGTGACATCCGTGGCAAAGCATTGGATTCATGTTGACAGTATTGAAAGGGAATTTTTTTTAAAATTCCTTTTCAGATTATTATCTGCTAGTGT
>NW_011386222.1:0-716 GCF_000754665.1 Bison bison bison
TTGGGAAATGACTATTTAGATCTGCCTGTTTTGTAACGAAGGTGTTTTTTGTTTGTTTGTTTGTTTTTGATACTGGGCTACGTAGCCATTTGCATATTTTTAAAAATAATGCCTTGATAACTAATGGGAACTATCTGTGTAGCACAGGGAACTGCCCTCCATGCTCTGTGATGACCTAAATTTAGAAGAAAAGTAAATGAAAGAGGTTATGTTTATACACTTGTACACCTAGTGTGATTTGTGTACAGCAGAATGTAACACAACATTGTTAAGCAACTACATGTGTATATGTGTACATACTCTAGGCTCCATTTAAAGGATGTTCTAAAAGAAGCAGATGTAATCTACAATAACAGAACTGAGAACAGAGGTTGCATGGGGAAAGACAGTGTGGGGAAGTATACCAAAGAAATTATCTAGGATAATGGGGAAAAAAATTTTTTTTCAATGAGCATTAGATATATAATCTAGGTGAAATTGCAGAAATATTTCTGAAATGGAAATTCCAAACAGGGTCTTGCCAAGTGGCTCTATGTATTTATAAATTTACTAGATAATGTCATATTGTCCTTCAGAAAGTTGCGTCACACTATGCGCTCACAACACTGCTGAAACACTCCTTTTCCAATTTGTCATCGTCCATTTGGAGGAAAATTTGGTATATTTCAACTTTGTCATTGAACTTTGGCAGTTTTCATGGTGAGAAATCATAATCC
>NW_011386223.1:0-666 GCF_000754665.1 Bison bison bison
GGCTAAATCATTATTATTCTCTATCACTTGATTATTATCCTTAGTATTCTGTCTTTTCTAGTCCTCTACTGTTTTAAAATTACTTTTTTTTTATTTGTTTTTGTTGTTGTATTTTTATTTTTATTATTTTTTTATTTGTATTTTTTAAGTTTACTAATATTGTACTGGTTTTGCCATACATCAACATGAATCCGCCACAGGTATACATGTGTTCCCCATCCTGAACCCTCCTCCCTCCTCCCTCCCCATACCATCCCTCTGGGTCGTCCCAGCACACCAGCCCCAAACATCCAGTATCGTGCATCGAACGTGAACTGGTGACTCGTTCATATATGATATTATACATGCTTCAATGTCATTCTACCAAATCATCTCACCCTCTACCTCTCCCAAGAGTCCAAAAGACTGTTCTATACATCAGTGTCTCTTTTGCTGTCTCATATACAGAGTTACTGTTACCATCTTTTAAATTCCATATATATGTGTTAGTATACTGTATTGGTGCTTTTCTTTCTGGCTTACTTCACTCTGTATAATAGGCTCCAGTTTCATCCACCTCATTAGAACTGATTGAAATTTATTCTTTTTAATGGCTGAGTAACACTCCATTGTATATATGTACCACAGCTTTCTCTATTCATTCATCTGCTGATGGACATCTAGGTT
>NW_011386224.1:0-759 GCF_000754665.1 Bison bison bison
GTGGGTCGCATCAAGGGTGCCAAGTAACATTTCGACCTCCAATACCTAACGTGGGACTTCTCCTAAGACGCTGTAGCGGAAATGGCTTCATCTTGCAATGACGGGTGAACCACGTGGATTTTCTCGAGTTGCGGCGGGATTCTCGAGTTGCGACGGGGAATTCAGGATGCCTCTTGTGTTGGCCCAGGGAAGTCCAATCTTCCATTCGAGTTGCCAAGGAAAGCTGGGAATTGCTCTCGAGTGACTGCAGGGCCAATAGACCTCATCTAGGCTTGTGTCCAGAAGCCAATGTTCCACTCCAGGGGCGACAGTGATCTCGGGGTTGCATTCCAGACACACCCGGGGAGACAGGCATTCATCTCGAGTGGAAGCAAAGAACCCCGCTCTGCTCTCGAGTCGCGTCGGGTATCTCTTGGAGCTCACTGGGTGGACTAAAGGGAGTCAAGCCTCCTGAGGCGTTTGGAGAGAGGTCGCGAGATTGGTCTCTAGGCCATGCAGGAGACGAAGGTCCTCATCTCGCGATGACGGGGGAGTCTCGGGGTTGTTCTCGAGCGGCGGCCCCAGTGTGCGGTTTCTCACGAGGTACGACGGTGAGGTCAGTGAGCCTCTCGTGGGGCGCCAGGGAAGTCGGGTCTCCATGCGAGTGGCGAGGGCGAGCGCGTCATTGCTCTCGAGCCATGGTAGGGTGCCGGGGACCAGCCCCCGGCTGATCCAGGGTATTCGAAGGAGAGACGGCGTAGGTGAAGATCAGGAAACAAC
>NW_011386225.1:0-746 GCF_000754665.1 Bison bison bison
ATGAAGCACTAACATTTAAATATGTTGTGTCTCTTGCCCACCATGATGGCTGGAGGAAAAGACATATGCAAACCTGGATCCGGCTGCTCATCCCAGTTTCAATCACATATGAGGTTGCAAACGTAAAAGATACTTAGAGGACTGAGGGGCACTTAAACTGTGTTCTAGGGGAGTCCTGAGTTGAAAGTAGACTGGAAGTAGCGGTTGTAGGGTAACCTCTATTGGGGGAAGAGAGGACAAAGGGTGTGGGACGTTCCAGTTCAGAGCTCAGAGAGGACGAGTCAGGCCTGGTCCAGGCTCAGCGGCGGTGGGCAGGAGGTTGGGGGCAGTTTCCAGGCTCAATCAGAGACTGGCTGCCTCAGAGCTGCTCTGCCGCCCTCATGGCCTTGTGTTTCCTTTCCTGATAGTGGGTCAGATTCCCCTCCCTTTATCACTGTGGTAAGCATCTGCATAATAGTTTCACACTGCTTTTGGGACAAACCGCCAGAACGTGGTGGCTTCAAACGACAGACACATGCTCTTATAGTTTGGAAGCATGGAAACCCCAAGCAGCTTGCGCTTGGCTAAAATCAAAGCGCCAGTGGCGTGTGTTCCTCCTGGAGGTTCTGGAATAGGATCTGTCTCCTTGCCTGTCTGCCCAGCTTTGGAGGCTCCTGCATCCCTTGGTCCAAGGTTCTCCCGAGTCTGACATTTGCTTCAATCCTCACATCTCCTCTCACTCTATTATCTCCTTCTTTCCCTTATAA
>NW_011386226.1:0-650 GCF_000754665.1 Bison bison bison
AGGGAAGTCGGGTCTCCATGCGAGTGGCGAGGGGGAGCGCGTCATTGCTCTCGAGGCATGGTAGGGGAATCTGGCCTCGAGACGTGCTGAAGAAGGTCTCTCGAGGTCTTTCTCGGGTTGAGGCAGGAAACCCTGGCTTCCCTCGACTTGTGCAGGTGACCTCAGGGGGCTTCTCATGGTGGCTCTGAGAAGTCAGGGAAACTGCAGGTGGGAGGGCCCCTCGGGACTCCACGGGGTTTGGTGCATTGGAAGAGGGCCTCATCTCCAGTTGAGGCAGGAACCTCAGGGTTCCTCTGATTTCAGACTCCGATCGCAGGGTCCCTGCAGACTGGGGACAGGAGAGTCAGGCCTCGTCTTGGGTTGAGGCATGGAACCCCGCTTGCCTCTCGAGGTGTCCCCGGGGAGAGAGGCCACTTGTCGAGCTGGATTGGGAACCTGGGGGTGTTTTGCGGACGATGCACGGGCCAGTCACTGCCCCTTCGTGTTGACTTCATTCACAGGGTGGAGTTCGGAGAGGTGTCCCGGCATCGGGTTCTTATCAAGAGGGGACCGGGAAATCGGGGGTGCTTCGCAATGTGGAAGCACCCACGAGGCCACGTCTGGAATGTCGTCGTGAGACCGGGCTCATCCTGAGGTGCGACCGGAAGGTC
>NW_011386227.1:0-662 GCF_000754665.1 Bison bison bison
TCAAACACATTGTGTGCAGGTCTCACACATTGCAGGAGGATTCTTCACGTGCTGGGCCACAAGGGAAGCCCAAGAATACTACAGTGGGTAGCCTATCCCTTCTTCAGGGGATCTTCCTGACCCAGGAATTGAACAGGAGTCTCCTACATTGAAGGTAGCTTCTTTACCAATTGAGCTATCAGGGAAGCCCTTTGTCTTCTTATGCAAATTTATTTCTAGTTATTTTATTCCTTTCATTGCAATGATGAACAGGATTATTCCTTAATTTCTCTGTCTGAATTTTCATTGTTAGTGTATAGGAATATAAGGGTTTCTGTGTATTAATTTTATACCCTGCACATTTACTCTATTCATTGATTAACTCCAGTAATTTTCTGGTGGCATCTCTTGGGTTTTCTGTGTAAAGGATAATATCATGTGCAAATATAGAGAGTTTTACCTCTTCTTTTCCAATCAGGATTCTTTTTATATTCTTTTTTTTCTTGAAAAGTGTGGCTAGAATTTCCAAAACTAGTAGTGATGAGTATGGGCACCCTTGTCTTAATGCTGATTTTTAAAGGAAATGTTTTAAGTTTTGATTATTGATAATAATGTTTGAAGTGGTTTTGTCATATTAGGCTTTTCATTTATATTGAGGTATGTTCCATCTATGACTACTTTGG
>NW_011386228.1:0-565 GCF_000754665.1 Bison bison bison
AACCAACTTTTAACCTTCTGTCTCTGGATAAACAGACAAGCAGACCTATGAGCTGCCACTCTTCCCCTGCACCCCTGCTCATCTTTAATGTTCATCTTCTAGTCATCTTCCCAAGTTTCCCTGGCTCTCAGCAAATACTCCATGAAAGGCTGTATCTCATCCAACTCTGACTATGCAGCTGACAATCCAACCATGAGCAAAGTCATATGAACACGTGTGTATCTCACCCATTCAATACTTGTAGAGGTGTTGCTATTAAAGACTATTTCCTATTTCCTTATAAAATATTTAAAAGGCTCATGCTGAGCTTCCTGACCCACTTCACTGTCTTCTTCAATGTTCCACATTCCAGAAGAGCCCCGGGAAATCCTGTTTAACTGATTAATCTCCACTCAAAGTATAATTAAAAATAAGACAGCCCCCACCGGAGCAGCTCTCAACTGATCAGGAATTCACACACACGTGCATGCGCGTGCGCGCGCGCACACACACACACACACACACACACTGATCTCACAATGTTAGGCGGACCTTCAGAAAAATATCAAAACCCTTCTCCTTCATT
>NW_011386229.1:0-622 GCF_000754665.1 Bison bison bison
GTGGAAGCAAAGAACCCCGCTCTGCTCTCGAGTCGCGACGGTTATCTCTTGGAGCTCACTGGGTGGACTAAAGGGAGTCAAGCCTCCTGAGGCGTTTGGAGAGAGGTCGAGAGATTGGTCTCTAGGCCATACAGGAGACGAAGGCCCTCAATACACGATAACGGGGGAGGTTCGGGGTTGTTCTCGAGCGGCGGCCCCAGTGTGCGGTTTCTCGCGAGGTACGACGGCGAGGTGAGTGAGTCTCGCGTGGGGCGCCAAGGAAGTCGGGTCTCCATGCGAATGGCGAGGGGGAGCGCGTCATTGCTCTCAAGTCATAGAAGGGGAATCTGGCCTCGAGACGTGTTGAAGAAGGTCTCTCGAGGTCTTTCTCGGGTTGAGGCAGGACACCCTGGGGTCCCTCGACTTGTGCAGGTGACCACAGGGGGCTTCTCATGATGGCTCTGAGAAGTCAGGGAAACTGGAGGTGGGAGGGGCCTCTCGGCACTCCACTGGGTTTGGTGCATTGGAAGAGGGCCTCATCTCCAGTTGAGGCAGGAACCTCAGGGTTCCTCTGATTTCAGACTCCGATCCCAGGGTCCCTGCAGACTTGGAAAAGGAGTCAGGCCTCGTCTTGTGTTGAGGC
>NW_011386230.1:0-997 GCF_000754665.1 Bison bison bison
GGAGTGGGTTGCCATTTCCTCCTCCAGGGAATCTTCCCAACCCAGGGATCGAACCCAGGTCTCTAGCATTGCAGGCGGATTCTTTACCGTCTGAGCCCCCAGGGAAGCCCCCAGGAAAGGCAGTGTCAAATCCAACTCTGAAACTTGGTAGAAACTCTTCACTGGAAATCATTCATATTCCATGCTGTAACTTTCTAGAGTTGACTCTTCTCTGCAGCCTGACTCTGTATAATGAAGCATTTGTTGGTCAAACGTTTTCTGTACTGAATTTTTGCACTATCTAAAAGGATGAAGCATTGTTGGGAAAATGTCCTGATACTACTTTTAGAATCTTCTGTTTGCCAGTTCAGTATTGGTTGATAGAAGTAAGTCTTTGTATCTGCTGTCATTCAGTAATAAAACTACCTAAAGTTTGATGTTGCTTTACCTTTTATAGAGTGCATTATTTTATAATTCACTCATACATCTTTGATAGGGAGTGCAATTTTTAGAAAGGAAAATTCTGAGCTCAGAGAAGGTAAGTGATTCACATAGTTGGAAAGAGGCTTCAAGCCATATCTTTTGTATTTCTTTATAGTTTACACCTTTCACAGATACCATCTGCTGAATCATGTAATGATTAAAACATATATAATAACATTTAAATAACTTGTTATTAAGTGTGGCAGATATTTAAATAAAATTTAGGACAACAGCATGCAAGTTTTTCAAAATGGATCAATTATGTCTTGTGACAAATGAAAAACTACCACTGTAGATGGGAAATTAAACTATATGTTATATAAACAACTGAGGGAAGAAATAGTGCTTTCCTTTAAATGCTGTTTATGGATTCTCTTGTATATCTATAGCAAGAATGAGAAGGTAGAGAAACTGTCGTATTTTTTCTGAAGTATCCATGTATTTTCTCTGTAAGGCAGTCAAAGTTTGTGATTTTTGTTGTTGTTAGCCACACACCTGGCACTTGGAATTTTAGTTCTCCACCAGGGAGTGCACT
>NW_011386231.1:0-511 GCF_000754665.1 Bison bison bison
AGAGATTCAAGGTCACTTAGCTAACACCTTCCTCAAATGATAACCACAAGAAAATCATTTTTCTTTTTCTTTTTTTTTTAAATTTTATTTTATTTTTAAACTTTACATAATTGTATTAGTTTTGCCAAATATCAAAATGAATCCGCCACAGGTATACATGTGTTCCCCATCCTGAACCCTCCTCCCTCCTCCCTCCCCATACCATCCCTCTGGGTCATCCCAGTGCACTAGCCCCAAGCATCCAGAATCGTGCATCGAACCTGGACTGGCATCTTGTTTCATACATGATATTTTACATGTTTCAATGCCATTCTCCCAAATCTTCCCACCCTCTCCCTCTCCCATAGAGTCCATAAGACTGTTCTATACATCAGTGTCTCTTTTGCTGTCTCATACACAGGGTTATTGTTACCATCTTTCTAAATTCCATATATATGCGTTAGTATACTGTATTGGTTGTTTTTCCTTCTGGCTTTACTTCACTCTGTATAATAGGCTCCAGTTTCATCCA
>NW_011386232.1:0-731 GCF_000754665.1 Bison bison bison
GAGTTTATTTTTGTATATGGTGTTAGAAAGTGTTCTAGTTTCATTCTTTTACAAGTGGTTGACCAGATTTCCCAGCACCACTTGTTAAAGAGATTGTCTTTAATCCATTGTATATTCTTGCCTCCTTTGTCAAAGATAAGGTGTCCATATGTGCGTGGATTTATCTCTGGGCTTTCTATTTTGTTCCATTGATCTATATTTCTGTCTTTGTGCCAGTACCATACTGTCTTGATAACTGTGGCTTTGTAGTAGAGCCTGAAGTCAGGTAGGTTGATTCCTCCAGTTCCATTTTTCTTCCTCAAGATCGCTTTGGCTATTCGAGGTTTTTTGTATTTCCATACAAATTGTGAAATTATTTGTTCTAGCTCTGTGAAGAATACTGTTGGTAGCTTGATAGGGATTGCATTGAATCTATAAATTGCTTTGGGTAGTATACTCATTTTCACTATATTGATTCTTCCAATCCATGAACATGGTATATTTCTCCATCTATTAGTGTCCTCTCTGATTTCTTTCACCAGTGTTTTATAGTTTTCTATATATAGGTCTTTAGTTTCTTTAGGTAGATATATTCCTAAGTATTTTATTCTTTTCGTTGCAATGGTGAATGGAATTGTTTCCTTAATTTCTCTTTCTGTTTTCTCTATTATTAGTGTATAGAAGACATACAGATGGCTAACAAACACATGAAAAGATGCTCAACATCACTCATTATCAGAGAAATGCAAATC
>NW_011386233.1:0-563 GCF_000754665.1 Bison bison bison
CAGCTTGAACAGCAGGAAGTTCACGGTTCACATATTGCTGAAGCCTGGCTTGGAGAATTTTGAGCATTACTTTACTAGCGTGTGAGATGAGTGCAATTGTGCGGTAGTTTGAGCATTCTTTGGCATTGCCTTTCTTTGGGATTGGAATGAAAACTGACCTTTTCCAGTCCTGTGGCCACTGCTGAGTTTTCCAACTTTGCTGGCATATTGAGTGCAGCACTTTCACAGCATCATCTTTCAGGATTTGGAATAGCCCAACTGGAATTCCATCACCTCCATTAGCTTTGTTTGTAGTGATGCTTTCTAAGGCCCACTTGACCTCACATTCCAGGATGTCTGGCTCTAGGTCAGTGATCACACCATCGTGATTATCTGGGTCGTGAAGATCTTTTTTGTACAGTTCTTCTGTGTATTCTTGCTATCTCTTCTTATTATCTTCTGCTTCTGTTAGGTCCATACCATTTCTGTCCTTTATCGAGCTCATCTTTGCATGACATGTTCCTTTGGTATCTCTGTATTTTCTTGAAGAGATCCCTAGTCTTTCCCATTCTGTTTGTTTTCCT
>NW_011386234.1:0-911 GCF_000754665.1 Bison bison bison
CACCTTTGCTATGGAAGTCAAACGATCTTTCTTTGAAATGAAAATGGAGCCTACTGAACGTTCACATTCTTCTAGAGCATTTGAAAAGCCCTAACTTGTAGAAATCTGCTGTACGAGTTCCTTGAAAGCAAGACCCTCTATGTATGGATATGTCTTCATGCCTTAGATTGTGCCTCGAATATAGTGTACCCATCAACCCAGGAAAGGAAAGAATTGAATCGCCAAATATACAAAGAGATCAAAAGTGCCGAGCCAAGTGACCCCTTGAGGCTTCCAAGAGCTTTTCTGTCTTTCACACACTAAGTAAATACTGAGCACCTACGATGAGCTAGGAGGCATGTAATAAGTTTCAGGGAATAGAAGGCGGAGAGGAGAAGACACAGAGTTCCTGCTTTCACTGAGACGACTCTAATGAATACATCACAGGCAGATCCTTTGAGAACCTATAGAGGGGCCTCTTCCCTCACCAACAAAACCTGGGTGTCAGGGAAGGCTTTCCAGAGGCACCATTTCGTTGAGGTCCATAGGTTGAACCTAGGTAAACCAGGGTTGAGATACAGGAAGAATTTCAGGCCGGGAAAATAGCATCTTGGAAGGCTATGTGACCAGGGAAACTTTAGGACATTTCAAGAAACGAAAAACGCCCTATGGGATGGAAGCCAAAGAGTGCAGAGGGCATTCCAGGCAAAAGACATCAGAGAAGAACGTGAGGAGCAAGCCTGAAGGGAAGTGGTCGTATCTTCAATATGCTGGGAAAATACGAGAGCCGTTGGAGCAGGGAGGTGACAGCATTGCATCTGCATTTCCAAAAGGTCATCTTGCTCCACGTCACTAATGATTGGAGAGGCTCAACTCCAAACTCCAACGGAGGGACCACTTCACATGTAAGTCCGATTGGGCCTCACTGCGAT
>NW_011386235.1:0-629 GCF_000754665.1 Bison bison bison
ATGGCTCATCATGCACTGATCACGTGTTATCAGGCAATGATCAGTGACTGACAGGCACTGATCATGGGACTGTGCACGCACTGATCACGTGACTGCGCATGCACTGATGACGTGGCTGTTCGGGCACTGATCACGTGTTTATCAGGCAGTGATCAGTGACTGACAGGCGCTGATCAGGGGACTGTGCACGCACTGATCAGGTGGCTGATCAGGAACTGACCACCTGACCTCGCATGCAGTGATGACGTGGCTGGACGTTCACTGATCACGTGTTTATCATACAGTGATCACGTGACTGAGAGTCGCTGATCACGTGACTGTGCCGTCAGTGATCACGTGGCTGAGCAGGCACTGATATCGTGACTGAGCATGCACTGATCATGTGCTGGGAGCCGGGGAGGCATTCCACTCTGGACAAAGGTCATGAGGCAGGAGGCTCGGCATACGCTAATGCGGGATCGAGCCTCAGGAGTCCACCCGGATATTCTCGAGCATCTCCCCCCCAAAAAAACCAGAGTCTGCCTACTGTATTGCTTTGTGCTCTCACCTCTGATTTCACTGGGGGCTGACCCCACCACCATCTCGCTCTCTCTGTCAAAGAGTTAACTTACAGCTCCTAATTCATCAAG
>NW_011386236.1:0-679 GCF_000754665.1 Bison bison bison
ACTTGACCCAGCTTCTGTCCTGTCAGTGCCCGTGGGCTTCATTCTCCACTTCTCAGATTGCCCTGTGATGTTCACAGGCTCTTAATGGGTGTAAGAGGTGTGTGTAGGGCTCTGTGTGTGCGTGTGTGTGCAGGGGTGAGGGGTGTGTGTGTAGGGGTGAGGGGGTGTGTGTGTAGGGGTCAAGGATGTGTGTGTAGGGGTCAAGGATGTGTGTGTGTAGGGGTGAGATTTGTGTGTATGTAGGGGTAAGGGGTATATGTGTGTGTGGGTGGATAGAAGTGTCTGTGTAAAACTTAAATATGAATATTTTAACTCTGTCACAGGAATAGATTAAAATGTCAGATCTACTAGACTCTTAGTAAAAAAAACAGCAGGTCTCCAACCAGTTCCTTCTCACCTGCTTCCTGTTCCCTGGAGGCAGCACTTTCAGCTCTTAGCTGCTTCTGTCTGTGTTCACCTTTACATTTCTAAAGACCACACCTGTGCTTTATTTTTCATGTGTGCCATATTAGGTGTGATCTGGGGGCTTCCTCGGAGAAGGCAATGGCACCCCACTCCTGTACTCTTGCCTGGAAAATCCCATGGACGGAGGAGCATGGTGGGCTGCAGTCCATGGGGTCGCTAAGAGTTGGATACGACTGAGTGACTTCACTTTCACTTTTCACTTTCATGCATCGGA
>NW_011386237.1:0-741 GCF_000754665.1 Bison bison bison
GACGAGAAGAACGACGGGAAGTGGTGCCCGGGGAGCCAGACAGGGTCGCACAGGAAAGAAAACGTGTCAGACGAGACGAGAGGGGAGAAGGATTCCAAGTCAGTGGAGCAGCACGGGGGAGACAGGCCCAGAAGATGCGAGCGGATGCTGGGGGCACGGCACACCTGGACCCGTGAGCGCGCAGGGAGCCGAGAGGGATGGCCGACCATCGCCTGCAGGTCCGCGTGGGCCGATCTCCAGGGCCCGGATGTGAGGGACTTCGTGAGAACGGTCACGCTCACGGTGCCCACGGGTCACGTCTCCACGGTGCTCTCAGCACTGTACGGAGAGCTCCCCGCGCTGCCCATGGCACAGTGAGCTAGGGTGTCTTTGATGTGTATCGACAGAAGATTCAGGGAGCTTCCCGAAGTGACGGGACTAGGTATTGGCCGCTCGCGTCCGATCTCAGGCAGGCCGTCTCGCTCGACGATCATTGGACGTATGTGATGTCTGTGGGGGCGTGCTGTGTGTGTCTTCGTGGCCGTGCAAGCTGTTCTCTCTCTGTGGAGAGAGGGGGTCGCTCTACGGTCGTGTGTCTGGGCTTCTCGTGGCTGTGGTTCCTCTTGGGGGGCAGGGGCGCCGGGGCACGTGGGCTTCAGTGGCTGCTGGGTGTGGGCTCAACACTCGCAGCGGCCAGGATCTAGAGCACAGACTCCATCACCGAGGCGTATGGGTAGCGTGTGGGCTCTTCCCGGACCGGGG
>NW_011386238.1:0-591 GCF_000754665.1 Bison bison bison
CAGGGTGGCTGACCCAGAGGTGAGGGGATGGCTCTGAAGCAGGTGAGGAGGGTATGGAGAGGGCAGGGAGGGAGTTGAATACTGTAGGAGGTGACGTCAATAGGACTGGGTGAAGGATAAGATGGGGTGGTGAGGGAAGGAGAGTCAAATGTGATGCCCACACTTATTTTTGGGGAAACTGGGTGGATGTTGGGGATCCTTCATGATGACAAAGAAACGCTGGAAGAGGGGCTGATCATCAGGTCACACACAAGGCAGGGGAGCTGGACGAGCACTCAGCTTTCTATCAAGGCGCTCCGTCCAGGAGACACGGCCTCGGGGTACAGTGGGGAGAATGCTGCTGTTGCTTTAGGAGAGGGGAAAGCTGCTGCTCCCTAAGAGCAGTGGTTTCAGCTGGGGGTCCTCCACCCAGGGGACATTTATCAATGTCAGGAGGCAACTGTGTTTGTCCCAACGTGGCATCTAGTGGGTAGAGGAAGGTGTGCTGCTGAACATCCTACAGTGTCCCAGATTGGAGAGCGATCTGGCCCCCAAAATCGCCCACAATGTTGAAGTCTTGAAACACCTCATTAGAGAAGCTGGACAGTGAAG
>NW_011386239.1:0-912 GCF_000754665.1 Bison bison bison
ATCGTCGGGAAAAGACCCCCAGGTTCCAAATACCGCTCGACAAGTGGCCTGTCTCCCCGGGAACACCTCGAGAGGCAAGCGGAGTTCCATGCCTCAACCCAAGACGAGGCCTGACTCTCCTGTCCCAAGTCTGCAGGGACTTGCGATCGGAGTCTGAAGTCAGAGGAACCCTGAGGTTCCTGCCTCAACTGGAGATGAGGCCCTCTTCCAATGCACCAAACCCAGTGGAGTGCCGAGAGGCCCCTCCCACCTCCAGTTTCCCTGACTTCTCAGAGCCACCATGAGAAGCCCCCTGAGGTCACCTGCACAAGTCGAGGGACCCCAGGGTGTCCTGCCTCAACCCGAGAAAGACCTCGAGAGACCTTCTTCAACACGTCTCGAGGCCAGATTCCCCTACTATGACTTGAGAGCAATGACGCGCTCCCCCTCGCCATTCGCATGGAGACCCGACTTCCTTGGCGCCCCACGAGAGACTCACTGACCTCGCCGACGTAGCTCGCGAGCAACCGCACACTGGCGCCGCCGCTCGAGAACAACCCCGAGCCTCCCCCGTCATCGCGACTTGAGGGCCTTCGTCTCCTGTATGGCCTAGAGACCAATCTCTCGACCTCTCTCCAACGCCTCAGGAGGCTTGACTCCCTTTAGTCCACCCCGTGAGCTCCGAGAGATACCCGTCGCGACTCGAGAGCAGAGCGGGGTTCTTTGCTTCCACTCGACATGAATACCTGTCTCCCCGGGTGCGTCTGGAATGCAACCCCGAGATCCCTGTCGCCCCTGGAGAGGAACATTGGCTTCTGGACAGAAGCCTAGATGAGGTCTATTGGCCCTGCAGTCACTCGAGAGAAATCCCCAGCGTTCCTTGGCAAATCGAATGGAAGATTGGACTTCCCTGGGCCAACACAAGAGGCATCC
>NW_011386240.1:0-539 GCF_000754665.1 Bison bison bison
GGAGACCTTGTGATCCTGTAAGCTCCCCAATGGCTAGTGCAGCCTATTGTCTTGGTTAGGGGAGGTTAACGGAGGCATGATTACCATAATGTGCCTGCTTTGTGTCATCACTAAAGTAATAGGCAGAAATTGTTCTAGATAACATCCCTTTGCAATGACCATTCCTCAGGATTGGTGAGGTCCTATCATCAGGTTTCAGAAGGAAATCAGTGTGAAGGATTAAAGGATCATACTATATGTTTTTGACAAGGTCATGCTGACTTGCTGATGTGTGTACTTTCTTCTACAACTTTCTGTAAATTATGCCCCTTCCATTATTTCCTAGGGGATATTTACCCATATAATGGAAAGAATGGCCATCCTTGCTGAATCTCTGAAGAAACAGTTAAAAATCTTAGGGGGCATTAGGAATCTGTGAGGATTATCAATTGATGGGGTAAGAGAGTTCTTTACCATTTTCATTTCACTGAGAACCTAAGTAAGTTCGGTGAGTATCATTAAGTCCGACTCTTCCTGATCCCCATGGATTGCAGCATGAC
>NW_011386241.1:0-761 GCF_000754665.1 Bison bison bison
ACTGGGGAGAGGAGAATCAGGCCTCTTCTTGGGGTGAGGCATGGAACTCCGCTTGCCTCTCGACATGTCCCCGGGGAGAGAGGCCGCTTGTCGAGCTGTATTTGGAACCTGGGGTTTTTTCCGAACGATGCACGGAAAAACTGCCCCTTCGTGTTGACTTCATTCACAGGGTGGAGTTCGGAGAGGTGTCCGGGCATCGGGTTCTTCTCAAGAGGGGACCGGGAAATCGGGGTCCTACGGAATGTGGAACCACCCACGAGGCCACGTCTGGAATGTCTTCGTGAGACCGGCCTCATCCTGAGGTGCGACCGGAAGGTCGGGAACCCCTTCCAGACAAAGCATGGGAGTCGACCCTTCTGTCCAGATCAGGAGGGGAGAAAGGGCTCAGAGGAGGGGGTGCCGGAAAATCTCGGTGTTCCTCTCGAGGGAGACCGGGATTTCGGGGAACTTTGTGGGTCGCATCAAGGGTGCCAAGTGCCCTTTCGACCTTCAATTCCTAACGTGGGACTTCTCCTGAGGCGCTGTAGCGGGAAAGCGCTTCATCTTGCGATGACGGGGGAGCCACGTGGTTTTTCTGGAGTTACGGCGGGATTCTCGAGTTACGACGGGGAATTCAGGCTGCCTCTTGTGTTGGCCCAGGCAAGTCCAATCTTCCATTCGAGTTGCGAAGGAAAGCTGGGGATTGCTCTCGAGTGGCTGCAGGGCCAATAGACCTCATCTAGGCTTGTGTCCAGAAGGCAATGTTCCTCTCCAGGGGTGAC
>NW_011386242.1:0-798 GCF_000754665.1 Bison bison bison
CAAGGGGTTTCTGTGTATTGATTTTATATAGCAGGCACATTCTTAACCACCCGACCACCGGGAATTCCTGGCCTGCTTGTCTTTGGGTGTGCAGCTCTCTGAGCTGTGACACACGGAGAGATTCCAGTGATGACCACCACGACCAGGACACAGGCCATGTCCATCACCCTAAAAACGCCCAGGTGCTGCCCCTTCTGGTTTCCCCTCCCACACCCCAACCCCTGGCACAAGGATCTGTCCTCCTTCACTACATTTTGTCCTCTGCAATTTTTAAACTCCTTACGTATTCTGAATTGAAGACCTTTCTCAGATCTGTGCTTCACAAACATCTATCCCCTAATAACAAATAGCTTCCCTTTTCATTACAGGAGACATGAGTGATGACATGTACTTTTCCTCCCCACACTCAGAGCCCAATGTTGTGTAGCCAGCAAGTGCCTGTGAGATTCTTCAGAAGTGAAAATAAATTCTGCTGTCTGTCAGCCTGTGCTCTCAGGTAGCCCCCAGAGCTATATTTCTGCAGAAACCCACGAGTCTTCTGCAGACAGAGGCACTTGAGAACAGGTATATTTATTGGAGTCTGAACTGGTAATCTCATCAGAGAGCTTCAGAGCTCAACCCATCTTGCAGGACTTGTCTCCCAGCTCCAAGAGAGCTTTTCTTCTTGAAACTCAGAGGCATGAATTTAGTCAGTGTGGGCACGTTAAGCAGGGCTAACATGGCATTTCAAGGTTGTTCATCCTTTACCAGGTATCAGACCACATTCCATATATTTCTTTCTGTCACCTTATTTACTCC
>NW_011386243.1:0-724 GCF_000754665.1 Bison bison bison
AAAAGATGGGGTGCGGGGTGCGCGATGGGAGCTCTGCTCCGCACTGAGGGCCGCGCTGAAGAGCCAGACGGGCCCCTGGGTGGCCGGGCGGCTGGGAGCAGACAGCTCTGAAGGGGCGCCTGTCAAGAGAATTGCTGGGAGCACCGAGCTCCGGAAGGCGGTGCTGAGGAGACCGGAGAGGGGGTGGCAGAAGCGGGGCTGGGCGAGCTGAGCGCACAGCCATTTCTCTGGGACCTACTGGTCTTACGGGGACGACAGCCCAAGTCACAACTGAGAGGAGGGGAGAGGGGCTGGGGGTCGAGAGGCAGAGCGGAAGGGCCCCCCGACGACAGGGAGGGGGGAAAGGGCGGCAGTTGGGACAGTCAACCCCTACCCGCCCCCTCCCACAGCATGTAGGAGCCTCAAGATTTACTTGGGGTTGAGGTTTTACCAAGAGTGACTGGGGGTAGGGGGTCACCAGGAGTCTGATGATTGGGAAGGAAAGTGAGGACCCAGGGACGGAAAAGGTTGGAGGGCGGTGGTGCCGGCAGGGCAGGGGCTACACAGGTGGGAGTGGGGGTCTGGAGCAGGCAGCCTGCGTGGAGTGACTCGAACTGGGGACGCGGCTCAGGGCGCTCCAGGTAAACCACATTCGGTCACTGTGGAACTAAGCATTTCCACAGATGCTCACATTTCACTTCCTGGAGCAGCAAGCAGACCTCATAGGACAGCAAGGCCTCTCTCT
>NW_011386244.1:0-674 GCF_000754665.1 Bison bison bison
AAGTAACATCCAAATGGAAACCCCATATGTTTCACAGCTGATCTTTCAACAGAAACTCTGCAGGCCAGAAGAGAATGGCATGGCATATTTTAAAAGCACTGAAAGAGAAAAATCTACAGCCAAGATTACTGTACGTGGCAAGGATCTCCTTCAAAATTGATGGAGAAATCAAAGCTTTTCAGATGAGCCAAAGGTAAGAGAATTCTTTACCACAAAACCAGCTTTACAACAAATGTAAAGGGACTTATATAGTCAAGAAATATAAGAGAAGAAAAAAGATCTACAAAACGACCCCAAACAATTAGAAAATGGCAATAGGAGCACTGCTGCTGCTACTGCTAAGTCGCTTCAGTCCTGTCTGACTCTGTGCGACCCCATAGACGGCAGCCCACCAGGCTCCCCGGTCCCTGGGATTCTCCAGGCAAGAACACTGAGGGGGTTGCCATTTCCTTCTCCAATGCATGCAAGTGAAAAGTGAAAGGGAAGTCGCTCTGTCATGTCGAACTCTGTGTGACCCCATGGACTGCAGCCTACCAGGCTCCTCCGTCCATGGGATTTTCCAGGCAAGAGTACTGGAGTGGGGTGCCATTGCCTTCTCCGAATAGGAGCACATATGTCAATAATTATTCTAAATATAAATGGATTAAATGTTCCAACCAAAAAGCCCAGACTGG
>NW_011386245.1:0-825 GCF_000754665.1 Bison bison bison
GGCCGAGGGAAGTCGGGTCTCCATGCGAGTGGCGAGGGGAGCGGTCATGCTCCGAGCCATGGTAGCGGAATCTGACCTCCAGACGCGTTGAAGAAGGTCTCTCGAGGTCTTTCTCGGGTTGAGGCAGGAAACCCTGGGTTCCCTCGACTTGTGCAGGTGACCTCAGGGAGCTTCTCATGGTGGCTCTGAGAAGCCAGGGAAACTGGAGGTGGGAGGGGCCTCTCGGGACTCCACTGGGTTTGGTGCATTGGAAGAGGGCCTCATCTCCAGTTGAGGCAGGAACCGCAGGGTACCTCTGATTTCAGACTCCGATCGCAGGGTCCCTGCAGACTGGGGACAGGAGAGTCAGGCCTCGTCTTGGGTTGAGGCATGGAACTCCGCTTGCCTCTCGAGATGTCCCCGGGGAGAGAGGCCGCTTGTCGAGCTGTATTTGGAACCTGGGGTTTTTCCGAACGAGGCACGGAAAACTGCCCCTTCGTGTTGACTTCATTCACAGGGTGGAGTTCGGAGAGGTGTCCGGGCATCGGGTTCTTATCAAGAGGGGACCGGGAAATCGGGGTCCTACGGAATGTGGAACCACCCACGAGGCCACGTCTGGAATGTCTTCGTGAGACCGGCCTCATCCTGAGGTGCGACTGGAAGGTCGGGAACCCCTTCCAGACAAAGCAGGGGAGTCGACCCTCCTGTCCAGATCAGGAGGGGAGAAAGGGCTCAGAGGAGGGGGTGCCGGAAAACCTCAGTGTTCCTCTCGAGGGAGACCGGGATTTCGGGGAACTTTGTGGGTCGCATCAAGGGTGCCAAGTGCCCTTTCGACCTCCAATTCCT
>NW_011386246.1:0-648 GCF_000754665.1 Bison bison bison
CAGGATGGTGCCAGACACTATTATTGGATAGTCAAAAATCTCTTTTGTTTCTGTGTAAAAGGGAGGTCCTTTCAAGGCGTGAATGTTTCAGAACTTTAATTTATTTGGAAATGACCCAGCTCTTCAGTACACTGTCGTCACTTAGTTTAGCACAGGATAGAAACTCGGGTAACCCAAACACCTGGAGAAACGATTGTATGTTCAGTTCAGCTCAGTGGCTCAGTCGTGTCTGACTCTTTGGGACCCCGTGGCCTGCAGGACGCTGGGCTTCCGTGTCCATCACCAACTCCAGGGGCTTGCTCAAACTCATGTCCATCGAATCAGTGATGCCATCCAACCATCTTAGCCTCTGTCGTCCCCTTCTCCTCTGCCTTCAATCAAGACTCTCATAGGCAGATATTTCAGAGTGTAATTAGTGTTCATAGTTTATCTAAAAGCTCATATCACATTTAATTTTTCGTTTTGTTCCTGTTCTTTCGAGGTACTTTCTTGTTGACAAGCTTGTGACAGATATAACGATATAGCAATTTTTTACCTTAGTAACAAACCGAGGCACTATGAACATTTTGTGCTTCATGTTGATGACTCTTAGACATGTCTACAGTAGAGGAGCAAAAACAAAACTACTAGATATTTAATATTGACTAG
>NW_011386247.1:0-868 GCF_000754665.1 Bison bison bison
GTCATACATAAACAAATGAATCAAGACTTTCAGGCACTATTGTGGATGGAGATGCCTTAAGATCTGTTTTACTGTTCCAAACATAGGGGAAATCTTGGGTTGATTAACAAAAAATTGATTGGAGATGTTATTGATCTTGAATTCCAGAGAGATAAAATTTCCAAATATCCCAACAAAGATATCTTAAAGCCAAAGCCTTTAGCTTCAAGTTCAAATCAAAGTCTCTCAGGTTATGAAAACAAATTCCATTTTCTGTCATTTCTGAGTCAGTTTTGGTTTGTTGATTTATATCCTCATTGTAGATATTATGCTGCTTTTGCACACCTGGTCATTTTTATAGGATGCCAGACGTAGTGATTTTGCCTTATGAGTGTTATAATCTTTATATAAATTTCTTTGAAAATATTAAGGGATATAGAACAGTCTTATGGACTTTGTTGGAGAGGGAGAGGGTGGGAAGATTTGGGAGAATGGCATTGAAACATGTACAATATCATGTATGAAACGAGTTGCCAGTCCAGGTTCGATGCACGATACTGGATGCTTGGGGCTGGTGCACTGGGACACCCCAGAGGGATGGTATGGGGAGGGAGGAGGGAGGAAGGTTCAGGATGGGGAACAAATGTATACCTGTGGCGGATTCATTTCGATATTTGGCAAAACTAATACAATACTGTAAAGTTTAAAAATAAAATTAAAAAAAAGATTTCAGAGCCCACATTTACATTCACAATTCCATACTTTTGATGAGAAGGGATGTACAAATATATTTGGGTGTCTATGATCTTTCAGACACTGTGCACAATCTGTATATTTGCTCCCTCTTTTCATCCTCATCAAAGCTCAATGGTAGGTACTATTAACCTTG
>NW_011386248.1:0-659 GCF_000754665.1 Bison bison bison
CCCACAGTAGTAGATATCATGGTCATCTGAGTTACATTCACCCATTCCAGTCCATTTTAATTTGCTGATTCCTAGAATGTCGATGATCACTGTTGCCATCTCCTGTTTAACAACTTCCAATTTGCCTTCATTCATGGACCCCATATTCCAGGTTTCTATGCAATATTGCTCTTTGATGCATCGGACCTTGCTTCTGTCACCAGTCACATGCACAACTGGGTATTGTTTTTGCATTGGCTCCATGTCTTCATTCTTTCTGGAGTTCTTTCTCCACTCATCTCCAATAGCATATTGGGCACCTACCGACCTGAATAGTACAGGTTTAAAGAAACTGGTCCTAAGGGCTGATTTACAAACAATGGGATAACCAATTCAACTTCTTCTTCTTTCTTTTTTTTTATTAATCTGTTCGTTTTTTTTTCCCCCCAGTATATAAAATTGTTTTAGTCACTCTGTTATTCTAGCAATTTGACTGCTTCACATAGTTTGAGACTTTTATTAACAGATATTCCTGTTGTAAATACCCAAATTCCTCCTTTTTTAGTATGTTTAGTAGCAATGGCATCTTATTCATTCTCATTTCAGTAACTAAATCTGCTCTTTTCGTTTTTTAGTTTACCTAATATTCTTTTTACTATCTTTGTTTCATGTTCAATTTT
>NW_011386249.1:0-785 GCF_000754665.1 Bison bison bison
ACACGGAGTCTTTCGTTCTTCTATTTTTCTTTGCAGAAATTAAAAAAATCCTGGGCTACGTATCCCTACTACATACTGAGTGTTCAGCACCCAGAACAGTGCCCAGCACTTGTAAGAGGCATGCAGTAGACATGTGTAGCTATGAGGGTGTATGTCATACACGTAAGCAGTAGGTACCTGTCATTAAAATACTGGACACACTGGTCTGTGCTTTGTAACATGGGAGACATTAACGGGCTTAGCCGTTCTGCTTCAAGGACTGACTCTCTAGCTCGATCCTCATGCCCCAGAGATTCCTCCAGCCCGTATATCCTTCTTTGCAAGAAGGGAGACATTAAGGGCCTTACCTTTCTGCTTCAAGGACTGACTCTATAGCTCAGTCCATGTGCCCCAGTGACTTCTCCAGCCAGTGTTTCCCTTCTTGTGGGGCCCCGCCCATCCTCCATGCAGCAACTGCACAACCTCTTACAAGGTAAACCTGCTGGGGTCGATCCTGCCCACTAAGGCCAGAATGCCCTGGCCGGCAGGGCCCACAACCATGCTAACAAAATGAAACACAACCCCAATGCTTCGCCGGGTGAGGGCCAATCTGACGGGCCCAGCCCCCGGCTGCTCTCACCTCAGGCTGCTCTGCTTCCAGGACGTGGGCCGAGGCCAAGTCCTTCCTAGTCTTCGCCTTTGCCTTGGGGTTGCAGCGCTGGAATAACGCCCAAAGGCGGGCCCTTCTGCGACCCATCCTCGCGGATAGGGGCAGCCCCCCACTCCGGGGCAACCGCTGTTTCACG
>NW_011386250.1:0-698 GCF_000754665.1 Bison bison bison
AGGAACCCCCCGGCCCCCGGCCCCCCGAAAGAGGGGGGCGGGAGGGAGGGAGAAAAGGAGGGAAGGAAGGAGGGAGGGAGGGAGGGACCGGCAAAGCGAAACCAGGCAAGCGCTGCTGGGAGAACAAAGCAGGACTTTCGAAAGCAGACACGGACACAGACACGCAAGCCTAGGAGTAAGAAAGGAAAAGAAGGAGACACTCGGACCCCCAAGAAGAGAACACAAAACTCAACCTGGGTAGAGACACCGTGACAAAGTCCAGAGACGACACACACAAGCATGCGCGGGTGGGTGGGGAAAGTGCACTTGAGGTCAGGAGAACATGGATTTCAACACCACTGGCCACAAACAGCGGAAAGGCAGACGGCCTGGGAGTCTGGGGTGGCAGGGCTGCGGGGGGTGGGGGTTGGGGGGTTGCGGGGAGGGTGTGGGGGGGGGGGTGTAGTTGAGGGGCGTGCTGGTGAGGAGGACGGAGTCCATAGGGGATCCGACTAAATAAACCCCGGGTCCCGTGACAACAGCCACCTCAATGAATACATAACTTTTTCACGTAGCTCAGAAACGAAATGAGACAAAACCCCAGGCAGGAAAGTCAACTCGTGGAACTGTCCTGGGCAGCTTAAAAGCAGAGAGAGAGAGAGAGAGGAGGAGGAGGAGGGAGGAGGGAGGAGGGAGGAGGGAGGAGGGAGGAGGGAGGA
>NW_011386251.1:0-681 GCF_000754665.1 Bison bison bison
GCACCACTTAAGTAGGCCGCAGGCGCCCTCTCGAATAGCGAAAGGTGCCTCACCCTAGACAGCTTCTCGAGTGGGTCTTAGCAGCCCAGGCATAATTAGTAAGCGTGGTGGGTTCCGCGCTCCACATGGAGACTCAGCTGGAAGTTAAAGGGAAAAATAGACAAGGAACTTTATGAATTGGAGCTGTAAGTTAACTCTTTGACAGAGAGAGCGAGATGGTGGTGGGGGACAGCCCCCAGTGAAATCAGAGGTGAGAGCACAAAGCAATACAGTAGGCAGACTCCGGTTTTTTTGGGAGGGAGATGTTCGAGAATATCCGGGTGGACTCCTGAGGCTCGATCCCGCATTTGCGTATGCCGAGCCTCCTTCCTCATGACCTTTGTCCAGAGTGGAATGCCTCCCCGGCTCCCGGCACATGATCAGTGCATGCTCAGTCACGATATCAGTGGCTGCTCAGCCACGTGATCACTGACGGCACAGTCACGTGATCAGGGCCTCTCAGTCACGTGATCACCGTATGATAAACACGTGATCAGTGAACGACCAAGCCACGTGATCACTGCATGCGCGGTCAGGTGGTCAGTTCCTGATCAGCCACCTGATCAGTGCGTGCACAGTCCCCTGATCAGCGCCTGTCAGTCACTGATCACTGCCTGATAAACACGTGATCAGTGCCCGAAC
>NW_011386252.1:0-696 GCF_000754665.1 Bison bison bison
TCAGACCAGTTAACATGGACTCTGTAAGTTAAGGCAGTTAGAGAAGGCGAGGTTGAGGAAAAGAATGAGAGCAGTCCTTTACAGATCACCTTTATGAGGTGAGAAGGGGCAGCAGTCAGATTAGTGAGCTACTGCCCTTACCCAAGAAAAGAGGAAGTATATAGAGGCACGTATGTGGAAAGCTCCTGTCTTAAGGGGGCCTGTTCTTCTGCAAGGTTGTTCAGAGTAGTTATCTCTTAAACAGCTGCGGCAAGGAATTGTGGAGATCAGCCAGAGGCTGGGACAGGCTGGGAGCTGGGCAAAATCAACCCAATGTCCTATTTTTTCCTTCGGGTGACAGAGTACTTGTTTTGCATAGAATGGTGGGGAGGTCCTGGAGGCGAGTTTTAACTCCAGGCTATTTTGACCGCGTAGCTTTCCTTCAGACTCTGTGTGTAAGAATCTCTGAGAGTCCACCTCATCCTCATATGTCTCGTCGTCTCCTCCCTTGAAGTCCACACGAGTCTCAAGTCTCCTTCAGCTGAGTCTACTCCCCTTATGATGCAAATGTCTCACAGGGATTTGATTTGCAACTCAAGTGTTTAAGCATAAAGTACGCATCCTCTGGCAAAGATGAATCATTTGCTCCTGACAGAAGGTGTCAAAAGAGAGTCACAGAGTTCGGACTCTGCTATATCAAATTAGTGTATTGAACTG
>NW_011386253.1:0-738 GCF_000754665.1 Bison bison bison
TGGTGGTGCACGCATCGCTCAGCCAAGATGGATGCTAGCGAGAGGGATTCTGGGAAGTGGATGGACACACAGTGTCTCCTTTTAACATTTCCCGAACTCTTCCTGTTGGTGGTGGCTTATTAGTTTCCTATTCCTTATCAGGATCTCCTGTCATAAAACAACTCATGCAAATGGTTACTATGGTGCCTGGCCAGGGTGGGCAGTTTCAATTAGTGTGCTTCCCCTAACAGTTTTGCCAGCTCATAGGTCAATTTTAACTTTTTGAGGAATGTGTGAATTTTTTTTCCACAGTGGCCACATCATCTTCCATTCTCCCCAGCAAGATACAGGGTTCCAGTGTCTCCACGTTCTCCCACCACTTGTTAATCCTGTGCACTCTTGTCATATTCTGTTGTTTCTGATCTTTACATTGAAGCTATCTTAGATGTGAGATAGTTTATCATTGTGGTTTTAACTTGCATTTCTCTAGTGACAAACCATGTTAAGTATCGTTTCATGACCTTAGTATAATCCACATGCAGTAAAATTTAAGGGTATAGTTTTATGTTTTCTGACAGATAAATACACCCATGTACAGCCACCACAAGCAAGATACAGAATGTTTCCATCACCACAAATCTTCTCTTGTCCTTTTCCCAACCATTTTGATCAACACCAGGCAGCCAATGATTTGCTGGTTTCGAGAGATTAGATCTATTTTCTAGGATTTCATAAAAACCGGATCTTGTGTTTGCATTT
>NW_011386254.1:0-940 GCF_000754665.1 Bison bison bison
AGGGTTTGTACTTCCTGTGGTGTGGTGAGCCTTACTCGCTCCTGTTCCCGAGTGGTCTCAGATAATCAGGACTTAACCAAGAAAACCAAATCTGGCTTCTCCAA
The DNA here is from genome assembly GCF_000754665.1 of Bison bison bison. Taxonomy (NCBI): domain Eukaryota; kingdom Metazoa; phylum Chordata; class Mammalia; order Artiodactyla; family Bovidae; genus Bison; species Bison bison. The sequence goes on from NW_011386254.1 coordinate 105, forward strand.
AACAAAGTGAGTCAGTCTGGTGCGTGCCAAAGTGTATCATTGTCCCCACCCCAAAAATAAATACTAGAAAGCCATTGAAAAGTATGATGGGGAATGCTAATTAAAAGCATCACGATATACGAAAATATGGCTGTAAAAGGCAGATCAGAAATACTATGTACCATATGCTATTGTTTTCTGCGGGTTTTAAAGCATAGCATATTGTTTGTGTACGTACATAGAGGAATACGCACACAGAAAAAGTAAGAAAGCTGCTTAGAAACAAATGCTAACCTCTCAGGAACCTGAGCTTATAGATAGTTTAATTTTTTGTTTTTAAAAAGAATCTGTCTAAATGTTCTACATTGAAAGTTTTTCAGTGTAAGAAGATCTGTTAAAACAATAATCGTGCATTTACAAATACTAGTTGACTGGCATTTCACCAGGCATGCTCTTATCAGGTCTGTATTTCAGAGGAGATGAAAGCCATATTTTGGCTTACACGCCCGTAGCCATCTGCGGTCGGTAGGGTTCCCTCTAAATGATGATTCTGGTGATATTTTAAGAAGGGTCTGTAGTGAACCCTTCTTCCCGTAACTTGTCGATAAGAATGAATAAGATTCTACAGATCTTCTTTAATATAGAAGTAACTTTTTTTTCTTTTTTTAAGATGTCCTTGGGGAATGTTTAGGAAAAGCAAATACTCTGGCAGGAGGCATTCTGCTCACTGAGACCAAGCCCAGGAACACTGAGAGAAAATTTACCCTGAGGGAGCTTCCGAAACAGAATGAATCCACTAGACACGTGCATTTAGGTTTTGTCTCAGCTTACTTAAAGCGACAGTGGCTACACCTCTC
>NW_011386255.1:0-652 GCF_000754665.1 Bison bison bison
CAGTATTCTTGCCCGGAGAATCCCATGGATGGAGGAGCCTGGTGGTCTACAGTCCACGGGGTCGCAAAGAATCAGATACTACTGAGCAACTTAACTAACTTAAAAGTCAAAAAGGATTATGAGTCCACTCATAAAAATGATTTGTTCTTCAGTTTTATCATGAATTACCTGACTAAAGGATGATTATTTATTGTATTATTCCTTCAAAATTATAGCACATTGTTCACTTTCCAGATTTTTATTTAATTGATATTTATTTAACATTGACTCTGTGCCAGCACTGCAAAACCCACCCACACACCCTACACCAATTTTGTGATTTCATTAGAAACCACTTAATCAAGCAAATTCTATAGTTACCTCTATTTACATCCTAAATTGGCACATTATATGTCACCCTACTTAACACTATTAAGATCATCTTACTTTTTTAAAATTCTTGATAAATATAATTCCTTGCTTCCTCACAAAATAATTTAAATTATATAAAAACTGGAACTTTGTCTAATTTATCACTGTATTCTTAGCTCATAGAAGAATATTAGTACTAGATAGTCAAAGACTCGTATTAAATGAAAATGATTTCAGTGGGTCTCAAAATAACTTGTCTTTAAAAGGCATTGGTGCCATTTAAAGTAGATATTAGGTTTCC
>NW_011386256.1:0-599 GCF_000754665.1 Bison bison bison
ATCACCTGGCTGATGTTGCACTGATCACTTGGGTGATCATGGACTAATCACGTTGCGGATCATGCACTGATCACGTGACTGATCATGCACTGATCGATGTGGCTATCATGCACTGATCACGTGACTGATCATACACTGATCACGTGACTGATCAGGCACTGATCACGTGCCTGATCATGCACTGATCACGTGTGGATCATGCACTGATCACGTGACTGATCATGCACAGATCACGTGCCTGATCATGCACTGATCCCGTGGCTGATCATGCACTTATCACGAAGTTGAGCACACACTGATCACGTGACTGTGCATGAACTGTTCACGTGCCTGATCATGCACTGATCACGTTCCTGATCATACACTGATCACGAGACTGCAAATACACTGATCACGTGGCTGATCATGCAATGATCACCTGGCTGATCATGCACTGATAACGTTCGCTACTCATACACTGATCACGTGACTGATCATGCACTGATCATGTGGGTATCATGCACTGTTCACATGACTGATCATACACTGATCACGTGACTGATCATACACTGATCACGTGCCTGATCAAGCACTGATCACGTGGGTGATCATGCACTGAT
>NW_011386257.1:0-596 GCF_000754665.1 Bison bison bison
CGTCACTTGATGAGGTTCTCCACCAGCTTTGTGTGAGTTCCTGGATTCATGTCAATGTGCTGCATTAACCTAGAATTCACAGTTTCTGCTCTTCTCCCCTAATGTGTGGTGGATGTTTTTTATATAGCAGTTTAAATACACGATTATGCAAATAAAATGACTTTCAAATTAAAAATACAAGATTCTTACAGACAGTAAACTCTCCAGCTTCACTTCTACTCATACATCTGGAAAGTTTTTCTACTGTTGATAACAAGTTGATGGACAGAATTGACCATTTACATCAAGTCAACTTGTCGCATAAGGAAAAATCACTTTTACCTGACAACTTGACTGTAAAAATAAAAATATTAATATATAACCGTTCCATACTTCCTGCAGGGATGTGGAAAGACCATCTTTCTGAGCTCGTCTGTGCTCAAACACGGCCCACAAAGCTGTCTGTCTTGGCGTCAAATGGGCAGGCGACACCACCTGCATTTGCTGGTTGTCCCATTCACCCCCTGCCTTTCCCCCGGAGCATCCCGCTCGGCCGACAGGAACGGGCACCTCGGCCTGGGGTGACGTGATGAGAACAGTCTGAGCAGCAGCTCTGC
>NW_011386258.1:0-777 GCF_000754665.1 Bison bison bison
TCCAGTTTTTAAGGAATCTCCACACTGTTCTCCATAGTGGCTGTACTAGTTTGCATTCCCACCAACAGTGTAAGAGGGTTCCCTTTTCTCCACACCCTCTCCAGCATTTATTATTTGTAGACTTTTGGATCGCAGCCATTCTGACTGGTGTGAAATGGTACCTCATAGTGGTTTTGATTTGCATTTCTCTGATAATGAGTGATGTTGAGCATCTTTTCATGTGTTTGTTAGCCATCTGTATGTCTTCTTTGGAGAAATGTCTGTTTAGTTCTTTGGCCCATTTTTTGATTCGGTCGTTTATTTTTCTGGAGTTGAGCTGTAGGAGTTGCTTGTGTATTTTTGAGATTAGTTATATATGGAATTTAGAAAGATGGTAACAATAACCCGGTGTACGAGACAGCAAAAGAGACACTGATGTATAGAACAGTCTTATGGACTCTGTGGGAGAGGGAGAGGGTGGGAAGATTTGGGAGAGTGGCATTGAAACATGTAAAATATCATGTAGGAAACGAGTTGCCAGTCCAGGTTCGATGCACGATGCTGGATGCTTGGGGCTGGTGCACTGGGACGGCCCAGAGGGATGGTATGGGGAGGGAGGAGGGAGGAGGGTTCGGGATGGGGAACACATGTATACCTGTGGCGGATTCATTTTGATATTTGGCAAAACTAATACAATTATGTAAAGTTTAAAAATAAAATAAAATTAAGAAAAAATAAAATTAAAAATTAAAAAAAGAAATTTAAATAAATAAAAAATAAAAAAAATTAAAAAAAAAT
>NW_011386259.1:0-501 GCF_000754665.1 Bison bison bison
ACAGATGCTGCCATGAAAGGGCAGCAGGGTGCCCTCCTCCCTTGTTTGCTGCCTGGGCGGCCACCGGGTTTTGAAACCCATGCACCCTACTAAGTTTCTAGGGTGCAATTCGTGGACCCTTCCCTTTCCCATCCCAGCAGGTGGTCAAGGGCCCGCTGGCCTCCAAAGTGCCAGAAGCAGGGCCGGGCCAGCCGGCCAGAGTTCAGGGTTCTGGCCCTTGGACTTGCAGCGGACACTAGGCTGCTTGGGAAAACCGCGCGGCTCTGACCTTTCAGCAAAGGGGTGGAGCGGTAAAGGCCTTGAGCCCAAAGGCGAGGCCTTTCTGCGACCGCCAGGTTGTGCCAACAGAGGGCGGACTACGTGGTTCCCTGCTCCACGCAGTCCCAGTTCCCTGACCTGTGGTCCGCACCCCTCGCCGCGCCCACTGGATGCCGATCCTTGGGGACCCAGGAGCGCACGCAGTGGGCGTTCCCAGCCGCCACGGCGACCCCCGAGACGGAC
>NW_011386260.1:0-828 GCF_000754665.1 Bison bison bison
CTTGCAAGCCTGTTACGGGGAAGGACCGATGCAGCTTCCACACCGGCGGAGCTCCAGCTCTGCGCCCAGGCGCGATAGCACAGAGCCCCGGCCGAGAGGCTGCTCTGGACCTGGGCGAGCCTCCCCAAGCCCTGCCCAGCTTCTAGCGTTCGCGCCCGGGAAGGAGCAGGCTGCGGGAGTGTGGGAGACGTGACCGGTGCCTGACTGCTGCCTCAGCTCAGCTCTCGCCTTCCCTTCGGACCTAGGAGCCAGGCGTCCTTGCAGAGGGCTTAGGGGCTGGGGGTGTGCACACTGCCAAAGCCTCCCGCAGGGAGAGCTCTTTCCGAGGGAAAGGAAGCGCCCCAGGCTGCATTCCCAAGCTGGTGCTTCCCCGCCCAGACTAAGCGCCGCACGGAGGGAATCAGGGTCCCGGTGCCCCTGGCTTGGGGAGGCAGCTCCACAGCCAGAGTGTTGCTCCGTGTGTGCCCAGAAAGCGCCTGCCAGACCGGGCCTTCCCTGGAGCTGCCCTCCCGCCTACGAGGCAGCTGGATGTGCTGTGCGGGCTTCCCCTGTGCGTTCGGGCTCCCTAGCACAGCCGCAGCGCAGGGGAACCAGCCCCTGATCAGGGCGCTCCGGGCAGTACTTTGGCCCCAGGTTTGGAGCCCAATGCCCGGAACGCGGGAGAGAAGAGGCCGGCTGCCGGCGGGTGCTTGCAAGCCTGTTACTGGGAAGGACCGAGTGAGCTTCCACACCGGCGGAGCTCCAGCTCTGCGCCCAGGCGCGATAGCACAGAGCCCCGGCCGAGAGGCTGCTCTGGCCTGGGCGAGCCTCCCCAAGCCCTGCCCAGCT
>NW_011386261.1:0-972 GCF_000754665.1 Bison bison bison
GGATAATAAAAACTAGATAATGGTGAAATGTGAGAGAGAAAAGAATGAAAGCCTGAATACTGTGGCTGTGGGCCAAGGTTTGGAGGAGACCCAGTCTCCCTGCCATGTGGCCCTTCATGTAGACTTAGAGAGATGAGGGTGGCAGGTGAGTTTGGAGGGCTCCTAAGGCCATTAAAAATGCTACCTTTTCCCCACAAAATCATCTGAGCTGCTCTCCATCCTCCCCTAGAGTTGACAGGATCGGGCTTTGTGATGTGAAGGCCCACCCAGGGCCACCATTGGCTGGTGGCAGCAACTTTATGAGTTGCTGACCTCATAAAGCATAAGGCTGTGGCCCCCTGGGAGGGGTATACATAGGGCTTCTCAGGGGCTCTGGAGCAGACCACTGTGAGTCTTCAAAATGACTAAGGTGACTGGGAAGCCACAAGGCTCTAGAGAAGTTGTGGAACAGCAGACTCTAGATACCCAGGAGGAAAAGATGAAAAGCTCCTGTCAACAGATGTCCAAAGAAGTGTCAAGGTGAGCTGAACCCATGCAAGGTCCCTTTGCCCATTGAGACCGCCCCATAAGACCCCTCCCTTTGTCGTTGCCAGGCCCTTACCCCTTCTCCGCCCACACCCCTTCTCCTGAAGCCATTGTTCCCATCCATCTTCACCCTCTTCCCCAAACAAACCGCCACTCTGTACTCCATTTTTTGTTTCTCCAGGTGGCCAGGGTAACCAGGTGGGTGAATAAGCCATCTGGTCCTGAGCTTAGTTTTCTGCGGTTGGAAGCTTTTGATTGCAGTTTTGCCTTCTGTGTTCGTGATGGGTCTGTTGAGATTATCTATTTCTTCCTGGTTCAGTTTTGGAAGGTTATACTTTTCTGAGTATTTGTCCATTTCTTCTAAGTTGTCCATTTTATTGTCATATAGCTGCTGATAGTAGTCTCAGGATCCTTTCTATTTCTGTGTCATCTGTTGTGATTTTTCCA
>NW_011386262.1:0-579 GCF_000754665.1 Bison bison bison
CCTGAAACCATGATTGCCCTGAAGTCACCACCCGCAATCAGGGTCAGCTAATCCCCAGGAGAACTCTCTCTCCACAGCATCATGTCAGCCCATGAATGAAAGGAGCAAAACGGAAGGCAAGAAAGACACAACTTTGTTCCTTATTGTAAAAATGTCTGTCACCTTACCTTAGGGGCACATTGAAAACCTGAGTGCCCTTCCCAGGCAGGAGAAGGTCACATCCTGGGGTCGGGCAGAGGGAAAGGTCAGGGTGAGTCACCTCTTCCTGAAACATTCTATCCCCCAGGCCCTACCTGGTCCTACCCTACAGATGCTGACCAGGTGTCTCACATTCAACCAGAGCAAGTGATTGAACTCCTCTTCCCTGAGCTTCTTCCTCCCACCTCCCTTCTTTCAGTAACAAACAAACAAACAAATACCTCATCTGCCACCTTTCCGAACCAAAGGCCTGAATCTCGGGGCCCCCAGGGACAGGGGCAGCCCTGGAGTCCGAGAAGAGGCAGAGCAAACAGGAAAACGACCAAAGCGCCGCGGCAGTGGAGAGGCCACTAGATTTATTTTTTGTTTTTTGTTTTTTGC
>NW_011386263.1:0-880 GCF_000754665.1 Bison bison bison
GCTCAATTCCAGAAAAATAAATAACCCAATCAAAAATGGGCCAAAGAACTAAATATACATTTCTCCAAAGAAGACATACAGATGGCTAACAAACACATGAAAAAATGCTCAACAACCACTCATTATCAGACAAATGCAAATCAAAATCCACAATGAGGTACCATGTTACGCCAGTCAGAATGACTGCAATTCAAAAGTCTACAAGCAATACATGCTGGAGAGGGTGTGGAGAAAAGGGAACCCTCCTACACTATTGATGGGAATGCAAATTAATACAGCCACTATGGAGAACAGTGTGGAGATTCCTTAAAAAAAATAGAGAAAAAAAAAACCTGGAAATAGAACTGCCATACAACCCAGTGATCCCACTGCTGGGCACACACACTGAGGAAACCAGAATTGAAAGAGACATGTGTATCCCAATGTTCATCAAAGCACTGTTTATAATAGCCAGGACATGGAAGCAACCTAGATGACCATCAGTAGATGAACGGATCAGAAAGCTATGGTATGTAATAAACAAATGGAGTATTACTCAGCCATTTAAAAGAATATATTTGAATCAGTTCTAATGAGGTGAATTAAACTGGAGCCTATTATAAAGACTGAAGTAAGCCAGAAGAAAAACACCAATACAGTATACTAACACATATATATGGAATTTAGAATGATGGTAACAACAACACTGTATGCAAGACAGCAAAAGAGACACAGATGTATAGAGTAGTGTTTTGGACTCTGTGGGAGAGGGAGGGGAGAATGATTTGGGAGAATGGCATTAAAGCATGTATAATATCATATTCGAAATGAATCGCCAGTCCAGGTTGAATGCAGGATACAGGAGGCTTGGGGCTGCTGCACTGGGATGACCCAGAGGAAT
>NW_011386264.1:0-700 GCF_000754665.1 Bison bison bison
ACGTGGAAAGACCATCTTTCTGAGCTCATCTGTGCTCAAACACGGCCCACACAGCTGTCTGTCTTGGCGTCAAATGGGCAGGTGACACCACCTGCATTTGCTGGTTGTCCCATTCACCCCCTGCCTTTCCCCCGGAGCATCCCGCTCGGCCGACAGGAACGGGCACCTCGGCCTGGGCTGACGTGATGAGAACAGTCTGAGCAGCAGCTCTGCCTGGTCCTGTGCAGGGTCACCGGCCTGCGGCCACTCTGAACATGGACTCGGGACACGGGCATAGCTGTGCGGGTGTGGCACCAGGCAGGCCTCGGGGGCCCCCACGCCACCTGGCTGCACCCAGACCCAAGGCCCCCCGCTCACCACGAGGCAGGCCTTTGGATTCTATCCTGTTTTGAAAATTGTTATAACTGCCAAGACGGTGTCTAAAGAAAACTTCTTAAATATACTGATGAGATGAGAAAAACTCAAACACACGTCCTTGGACCACTGTCTTACAACAAGCCAATCTTCACACTGCATTAAGTTAAAAAGGAAAATGCAGATCTGAGTGGGAATTTGCCAAGCGCAAAACCCCAGCTTTCACCAGGTGGCTTTTCACCAGAACATGGGGGCCTCTGAGGGACACAGGAGGGTCCACGGGCCACAGGGGACACCGCCTCGGTACCTCACTCACCTTGTGGCTCAGAGCTGAGGGGGACACCCC
>NW_011386265.1:0-877 GCF_000754665.1 Bison bison bison
TTGTCGAGCGGTATTTGGAACCTGGGAGTCTTTTCCCGACGATGCACGGGCGAGTCACTGCCCCTTCGTGTTGACTTCATTCACAGGGTGGAGTTCGAAGAGGTGTCCGGGCATCGGGTTCTTATCAAGAGGGGACCGGGAAATCGGGGTCCTTCGGAATGTGGAACCACCCACGAGGCCACGTCTGGAATGTCGTCGTGAGACCGGCCTCATCCTGAAGTGTGACCGGAAGTTCGGGAACCCCTTCCAGACAAAGCAGGGGAGTCGACCCTCCTGTCCAGATCAGGAGGGTAGAAGGGGCTCAGAGGAAGTGGTGCCGGAAAACTTCGGTGTTCCTCTCGAGGGAGACCGGGATGTCGGGGCACGTTGTGGGTCGCATCAAGGGTGCCAAATACCGTTTCGACCTCCAATACCTAACGTGGGACTTCTCCTGAGACACTGTAGCGGGAAAGGGCTTCATCTTGTGATGACGGGGGAACCACGTGGATTTTCTCGAGTTGCGGCAGGATTCTCGCGTTACGACGGGGAATTCAGGATGCCTCTTGTGTAGGCAAAGGGAAGTCCAATCTTCCATTCGAGTTGCGAAGGAAAGCTGGGGATTGCTCTCGAGTGACTGCAGGGCCAATAGACCTCATCTAGGCTTGTGTCCAGAAGCCAAGTGTTCCTCTCCAGGGGCGAAAGGGATCTCGGGGTTCCATTGCAGACGCACTTGGGGAGACAGGCATGCATCTCGAGTGGAAGCAAAGAACCCCGCTCTGCTCTCGAGTCGCGACGGGTATCTCTTGGAGCTCACTGGGTGGACTAAAGGGGACAAGCCTCCTGAGGCGTTTGGAGAGAGGTCGACAGATTGATCTCTAGGTCATACAGGAGACGAAGG
>NW_011386266.1:0-648 GCF_000754665.1 Bison bison bison
CTCGAGAACCACCCCGAGACTCCCCCGTCATCGCGGAGATGAGGGCCTTCGTCTCCTGCATGGCCTCGAGGCCAGCCTCGCGACCTCTCTCCAAACGCCTCAGGAGGCTTGACTCCCTTTAGTCCACCCAGTGAGCTCCAAGAGATACCCGTCGCGACTCGAGAGCAGAGCGGGGTTCTTTGCTTCCACTCGAGATGAATGCCTGTCTCCCCGGGTGCGTCTGGAATGCAACCCCGAGATCCCGGTCGCCCCTGGAGAGGAACATTGGCTTCTGGACACAAGCCCAGACTGAGGTCTATTGGCCCTGCAGTCACTCGAGAGCAAGTCCCCAGCTTGCCTTCGCAACTCGAATGGAAGATTGGACTTCCCTGGGCCAACACAAGAGGCATCCCGAATTCCCCGTCGTAACTCGAGAATCCCGCCGCAACTCGAGAAAAACCACGTGGTTCCCCCGTCATCGCAAGATGAAGCCCTGTCCCGCTACAGCGTCTCAGGAGAAGTCCCACGTTAGGAATTGGAGGTCGAAACGGTACTTGGCACCCTTGATGCGCCCCCACAAAGTTCCCCGGCATCCCGGTCTCCCTGGAGAGGAACATCGAGGTTTTCCGGCACCACTTCCTCTGACGCCCCTTCTACCCTCCTGATCTC
>NW_011386267.1:0-602 GCF_000754665.1 Bison bison bison
GGATCCCGCATTTGCGTATGCCAAGCCTCCTTCCTCATGACCTTTGTCGAGAGTGGAATGACTCACCGGCTCCCGGCACATGATCAGTGCATGCTCAGTCACGATATCAGTGGGTGATCAGCCACGAGATCACAGACAGCACAGTCACGTGATCAGCGCCTCTCAGTCACGTGATAACCGTATGATAAACACGTGATCAGTGAACGTCCAGCCACGTGATAACTGCATGCGCAGTCAGGTGGTCAGTTCCTGATCAGCCACGTGATCAGTGCGTGCACAGTCCCATGATCAGCGCCTGTCAGTCACTGATCAACTGACCTGAGAACACGTGATTCGAGTGCATGATGAGCCATATGATCAGTGCCTGATCAGCCACGTCATCAGTGCATGCGCAGTCACCTGATCAGTCCATGATATCCACGTGATCAGTGCATGCTCAGTCACGTGATCTGTATTTGATCAGCCACGTGATCAGTGCCTGCAGAGTCACGTGTTCACGGCCTGCTGAGCTGGGTGATTCCTGCTGGCTCATCTGCATGACAATTGCCAGCTGAGCTGCGTGATTCCTGTCGGCTCACCTGCTTGACTATTGCCAGCTGAGC
>NW_011386267.1:4252-4643 GCF_000754665.1 Bison bison bison
GAGCTCCATGCTTATTGCCTGCTGATTGCGTGGTTCGTGTCTGCTCAGCTTTTTGAGAATTGCCTCCTGAGGTCCCTGTTCGGGCGCCACCTGCTGGGGACCAGCCCCAGCTGATCCAGGGTATTCGAAGGAGAGATGGCCTAGGCGACTATTTATATGCTAATCAGAGATGTCAAGAATAAGAGTATGAGGAGAGCTCAGTAGGAAAATTCGGTGGAGAAAAGAGACTGAGTAGCTTAGTTTAAGCGGGAGACCAATCAAACTTCAAGACAAGAAGTTTGCACCACTTACGTAGGCCGCAGGCGCCCTCTCCAATAGCGGAAGGGGCCTCACCCTAGACACCTTCTCGAGTGGGTCTTAGCAGCCCAGGCATAATTAGTAAGCGTGGTGC
>NW_011386269.1:0-510 GCF_000754665.1 Bison bison bison
CAGGACTGAGTGACTGAACTGAACTGAACTGAACTGAAACATTCATTTGATAGAATTGGAATAGTATATCAACATCTCAGAAAGAAGAGTTACTCCCAATGCAATGAAGCTGTTTTCTCAAATTCAGGCATTACTATCTTTCACGTATCAATGCTATTATGTGCTTGATTTACAGCAGAATCCACTACATGTTTTCCTAAAGTTAATCTACGTTTAATATTAGATGGTGAAAAAGAAAACAAGTATAGTATGTGCCGTAAGGCTATGTAGATGGGGTCAGGAGGGAGAAAGATACTTTTCCGTGGGGAGAAAAAAAACAGTGCACAGGCTCATTGTCAGGGAATTGTCTTTAGGAAGGTGTCCCAGTGAAAAAGGGAGATGAACTGAATTTTCTTAAAAGCACGCATCCTTTTAGGGGAAGAACACTGACTGAAACCGCCCACCCTGGTCAGGCACCATAGTAACCATTTGCATGAGTTGTTTTAGGACAAAAGATCCTGGTAAAGAACA
>NW_011386270.1:0-533 GCF_000754665.1 Bison bison bison
ACCTTGCTTACAGTTTCCTTTGTTGTGCACAAGCTTTTAAGGTTAATTAGGTCCCATTTGTTTATTTTTGCTTTTATTTCCAATATTCTGGGAGGTGGGTCATAGAGGATCCTGCTTGTGATGTATGTTGGAGAGTGTTTTGCCTATGTTCTTCTCTAGGAGTTTTATAGTTTCGTGGTCTTAATGTTGAGATCTTTAATCCATTTTGAGTTTATTTTTGTGTATGGTGTTAGAAAGTGGTCTAGTTTCATTCTTTTACAAGTGTTTGACCAGTTTTTCCCAGCACCACTTGTTAAAGAGATTGTCTTTAATCCATTGTATATTCTTGCCTCCTTTGTTCAAAGATAAGGTGTCCATATGTGCGTGGATTTTATCTCTTGGGCTTTCTAATTTTGTTCCCATTGATCAATATTTCTGTCTTTGTGCCAGTACCATACTGTCTTAGATAACTGTAGGACTTTGTAGTAGAGCCTGAAAGTACAGGTAGGTTGATTCCTCCAGTTCCATTCTTCTTTCTCAAGATCGCTTTGGCT
>NW_011386271.1:0-933 GCF_000754665.1 Bison bison bison
CCCGGCCTCCCGCACTTCCCCTTCCCGCCCGCTTCCCTTTGTCCCTCAGTCGCCTTGCGCCTGCAGGTAAGCTTCAAATTTTTCCCTCTGCCCGCGGCTATGGCTCTATTTCTACTCTTGCCATCTTTCTTAGCGGGCTCCGGTGCTCGTCACGAGCCCCGGCCTCGCGTAGTCCCGCGTGAGCGCCCGCCCCCTCCCTCTGCCTGGCCGGCCGCTCACGGGAGGCCCTGGCTCCGATGAGGCCTAAGTAGGCCTCGCGCAAGGCCTCCTCCCCTTCCAATCGCCTTTTCCCGGTGGCGGCTGCGCAGGAGTCAAGGAGGGCGCGCGCACGGTGGGGGCGGGCGGGGGGCGGCGGTGGATTTGTTGGTTGAGGGGGGTGGGGGAGGCGATGGCCGGCTTGCTGGCCTGGCGGGTGAGCGCGGCTCCCCGCGGGGTTAGGGTTAGGGTAGGGGTTAGGGTTAGGGGTTAAGCTTTAGCGTTTAGGTTAAGGGTTAGGGTTCGGGTTATGGTTCGGGTTCCTGGAGCCCCTCCCCCGAAATCGACAGGGTCAGGGCAAGGTTTGGGTTGGGCAAGGTTCGGGTTAGGATTCAGGTTAGGGTACGGGTTCAGGGACCACCTCCCCCTGAAATCCACACCCTCAAGGGTTTGGGTTAGGGTTAGGGGATTAGGGGTTAGGGTTAGGGGGTTAGTGGGTTAGGGTTCGGGTTAGGGTCAGAGTCAGGGTTAGGGTTAAGGTTAGGGTTCGTGCACCCCTCACCTCAAAACTCCACACCCCCCTAATTCGAGTCGAGTTACGCTCAGGCTTAGGGTCAGGCTTAGGGTTATGGTTTGTGTACCCCCTCATTCCAAAACTCCGCACCCCCAAATCGAGTTCGAGTTAGCATCAGGCTTGGGTCAGGGTTAGCATCAGGGTTAGGGTTAGAGTTCGTGCGT
>NW_011386272.1:0-943 GCF_000754665.1 Bison bison bison
TATGATCTGCGCAGAAGTGGAGACCCACTACCATCCACCGCTATAGCCTCTCCCATAGGCTATCCCACAGCCTCATGATGAGGGTCCAGAACATTTTAAATCATATTTATAGGATAAGTTTTTAGTGTTTTTTACCTTACCCAAGTATCTAAATTAACAGTAGCCTCTTTAACAGTTTCAAGATTACTTGTATAAAGAGTTGCCATTCTTAGTTTCAGTGTTACCCATGTCAGAAAATTAAGTATAATAGAAGATAAAGCTTTTAGCTTTTAAAAGATCAGGCTTTTCTTTGGCCTTTTAACTCTAGAAACCGGGTTTTCTCTCAAACCCCTTTGACACTTTCAATAAAACCGGGTTTTCTCTCAAACCCTTTAACACTTCCCACCACTACTCGCCCTGTCTGTCCTAAAGGGGGGTCCGCAGCACCCTGGGTGAGGGCCTATCCATCCCGTAAATTGAACACTTTCTCAACACTTTTTCAATTCAACACTTTCTCAACACTTTTTCTGAGGTACCTACCTTCGAATCAGCCTGTTCGGGCGCCACTTGCCGTGGACCAGCCCCGGCTGATCCAGGGTATTCGAAGCGGGGATGGCGTCGGCGAAGATCAGGAAACAATTGCTTAATTAAACGTTAATTAAGGATATAAAGAGTAATAGAATGAGGATAGCTCAGTAGGAAAATTCAGTGGAGAAAAGAGGCTGAAATAAGGATAGCTCAGTGAGGAAATTCAGTGTAGAAAAGAGGCTGAATAATTCAGCCAGAAGGTAAGAGAAAGAACGACATGGTGAGACCAAGTTTCGGTGAACAAGGCCCGCACTTTATTTTCCAAAGTAGTTTTTATACCTTAAGTTATGCATAGAGGATAATGGGGGAAGGGGTAGAGTCATGCAGTAAGCCAGGCTTTCTTCTGCAAACTTATCATATGCAAAAGCTTAGGTGA
>NW_011386273.1:0-525 GCF_000754665.1 Bison bison bison
GCAGCAAAGAATGGTGTAAAATAAAAAGTAAAGTCTCTTCCCCCACAACCTAACCCCTTGCTGATGGTAACCACGATCAACAGTTTGATGGCATCCACCAGCAATATCTTTTGCATACATATGGAACACACACACATATGTCACTCAAATAAGATAATGTTTTCACATTGTCCAGCACTTTTTTAGTTTTCCGCTTAATATATTTTGAAGCTTTTCCTACGTCAGTACATATAGAATTATTATGCTTGTTTTTAACAGCTCAAAAGCTGTTGATGTAACTCTTTAATTGTAGATGTTTTTACATATACATGAATGTACTTGGATTAATAAGTGAATCTACATGTGCCCACTTTCTAGTTCTAGCCGTTATCAGTATTTGGCCAGTCTCAGTTGCAGTATTCATCTCTCTTTACACTCCAAACACTGATTTATTCCTTATTGATAGCTTCAAAGTAATTCCCAGATATCATATCAATTCATCCTTAAACTATTCATCATGCGTCTCTAACTGATAAGAACTTTCCC
>NW_011386274.1:0-1080 GCF_000754665.1 Bison bison bison
TTGCACCTCTTACGTAGGCCGCAGGCGCCCTCTTGAAGAGCGGAAGGTGCCTCACCCTAGACACCTTCTCGAGTGGGTCTTAGCAGCCCAGGCATAATTAGGAAGCGTGGTGGGTTCCGCGCTCCAGATGGAGATTCGGCTGGAAGTTAGAGGGAAGAATGACAAGGAACTTTATGAATTGCAGCTGTAAGGTAACTCTTTGACAGAGAGAGCGAGATGGTGGTGGGGGACAGCCCCCAGTGAAATCAGAGGTGAGAGCACAAAGCAATAAAGTAGGCAGACTCTGGTTATTTTGGGGGGCGGAGATGCTCGAGAATATCCGGGTGGACTTCTGAGGCTGGGTCCCGCATTTGCGTATGCCGAGCCTCCTGCCTCCTGACCTTTGTCCAGAGTGGAATGCCTCACCGGCTCCGGGCACATGGTCAGTGCATGCTCAGTCACGATATCAGTGCATGATCAGCCACGTGATCACTGACTGCAAAGTCACGTGATCAGCCCCTCTCAGTCACGTGATCACCGGATGATAAACACGTGATCAGTGAAGGATCAGCCACGTGATCACGGCATGCGCCGTCAGGTGGTCAGTTCATGATCAGCCACGGGATCAGAGCGTGCACAGTCCCATGATCAGCGCCTGTCAGTCACTGATCACTGCCTGATAAACACGTGATCAGTGCAGGAGGAGCCACGTGATCAGTGCCCGATCAGCCACGTCATCAGTGCATGCGAAGTCACCTGATCTGTGCATGCTCAGTCACTGGATCTGTACTTGATCAGCCGCGTGAACAGTGCCTGCAGAGTCACGTGATCAGGGCCTGCTGAGCTGCGTGATTCCTGTCGGCTCATCTGCTTGACAATTGCCAGCTGAGCTGCGTGATTCCTGCCTGGTCACCTGCTTGATTATTGCCAGTTGAGCAGCATGATTCGTCACTGCTCAGCTCCCTGCTTATAGCCTGCTGATTGCGAGGTTCGTGTCTGCTCAGCTCTTTGAGTATTGCCTCCTGAGGTCCCTGTTCGGGCGCCACCTGCCGGGGACCAGCCCCAGCTGATCCAGGTATTCGAAGGAGAGATGGCCTAGGC
>NW_011386274.1:3908-4230 GCF_000754665.1 Bison bison bison
AACTGATCCAGGGTATTCGAAGGAGAGATGGCCTAGGCGACTATTTATATGCTAATCAGAGATGTAAAGAATAATAGTATGAGGATAGCTCAGTAGGAAAATTCGGTGGAGAAAAGAGACTGAGTAGCTTGGTTTACGCGGGAGACCAAGAAAATTTCAAGACAAGAAGTTTGCACCACTTACATAGCCCGCAGGCGCCCTCTCAAAGAGCGGAAGGTGCCTCACCCTAGACACCTTCTCGAGTGGTCTTAGAAGCCCAGGCATAATTAGGAAGCGTGGTGGGTTCCGCGCTCCAGATGGAGATTCGGCTGGAAGTTAGAGG
>NW_011386275.1:0-580 GCF_000754665.1 Bison bison bison
AACATTATGTCATCTGGTCCCATCACTTCATGGCAAATAGATGGGGAAACAATGGGAACATAAACTTTATTTTCTTGGACTCCAAAATCACTGCAGATGGTGACTGCAGCCATGAAATTAAAAGATGCTTGCTTCTTGGAAGAAAAGCTATGACCAAACTTGGCAGCATTTTAAAAAGCAGATATAACTTTGCCTACAAAGGTGCATATAGTCAAAGCTATGGTTTTTCTAGTAGTCATGTGTGGATTGAGAGTTGGACCATAAGACCATAAAGAAAGCTGAGCACCAAAGAATTGATGCTTTTGAACTGTTGTGTTGAAGACTCTTGAGAGTCCCTTGGACTGCAAGGAGATCCAACCAGTCCATCCTAAAGGAAATCAGTCCTGAATATTCATTGGCAGGACTGATGCTGAAGCTGAAACTCCAATACTTTGGCCACATGATGTGAAGAACTGACTCATTGGAAAAAACCCTGATGCTGGCTCAATGAAGGCAGGAGGAGAAGGGGAAGACAAAGGATGAGATGGTTGGATGGCATCACCGACTGGATGGACATGAGTTTGAACAAGCTCTGGGAATT
>NW_011386276.1:0-1091 GCF_000754665.1 Bison bison bison
GTGGGAGGGGCCTCTCGGGACTCCACGGGGCTTGGTGCATTGGAAGAGGACCTCATCTCCAGTTGAGGCAGGAACCGCAGGGTACCTCTGATTTCAGACTCCGATCGCAGGGTCCCTGCAGACTGGGGACAGGAGAGTCAGGCCTCGTCTTTGGTTGAGGCATGGAACTCCGCTTGCCTCTCGAGATGTCCCCGTGGAGAGAGGCCGCTTGTCGAGCTGTATTTGGAACCTGGGGATTTTTCCGAACGATGCACAGAAAACCTGCCCCTTCGTGTTGACTTCATTCACAGGGTGGAGTTCGGAGAGGTGTCCGGGCATCGGGTTCTTATCAAGAGGGGACCGGGAAATCGGGGTCCTACGGAATGTGGAACCACCCACGAGGCCACGTCTGGAATGTCTTCGTGAGACCGGCCTCATCCTGAGGTGCGACCGGAAGGTCGGGAACCCCTTCCAGACAAAGCAGGGGACTCGACCCTCCTGTCCAGATCAGGAGGGGAGAAAGGGCTCAGAGGAGGGGGTGCCGGAAAACCTCAGTGCTCCTCTCGAGGGAGACTGGGATTTCGGGGAACTTTGTGGGTCGCATCAAGGGTGCCAAGTGCCCTTTCGACCTCCAGTTCTTAACGGCGGACTTCTCCTGAGACGCTGTAGCGGGAAAGGGCTTCATCTTGCGATGACGGGGGAGCCACGTGGTTTTTCTCGAGTTATGGCGGGATTCTCGAGTTACGACGGGGAATTCAGGATGCCTCTTGTGTTGGCCCAGGCAAGTCCAATCTTCCATTCGAGTTGCGAAGGAAAGCTGGGGATTGCTCTCGAGTGACTGCAGGGCAAGTAGACCTCATCTAGGCTTGTGTCCAGAAGCCAATGTTCCTCTCCAGGGGAGACAGGGATCTCGGGGTTGCATTCCAGACGCACCCGGGGAGACAGGCATTCATCTCGAGTGGAAGCAAAGAACCCCGCTCTGCTCTCAAATCGCGACGGGTATCTCTTGGAGCTCACTGGGTGGACTCAAGGGAGTCAAGCCTCCTGAGGCGTTTGGAGAGAGGTCGCGAGATTGGTCTCTAGGCCATGCAAGGAGACGAAGGCCCTCATCT
>NW_011386277.1:0-895 GCF_000754665.1 Bison bison bison
TTACCTTTTTAAGTGCACAGTACTGTGACTGGCTTATCTCAGCAGGTTTTCAAGGTTCATCCATGTTTGGCATGTATCAGATTTTCTTTCATTTATAAAGTTGAATAATATTCCATTCTTTGTGTATACCACATTTTGTTTATCCATTTATCCATCAACTAACACTGGTTACTTCTGCCTTCTGTCAATTGTGAACTGAATGCCACAGATATGAGTGTATAAGTATCTGAATCCGTGTTTTCAATTTTGGTGTACATAGTTAAAACAACTGCTGAATCATATGGTAGTTCAACTTAATTTTTTCGAGGAACTGCCATTTTTCAGTTCCTCAAAGTGGCTATAACAGTACCTTCCTACCAGCACATCATAAAAGTTCCAATTTCTCCATATCCTCACTAACACTTGTTATTTTATTGTTTTTTTTTTTTAATAATAATGATCCCAATGGGTATTAAGTGGTAGCTCATTGTGGATTTAACTTGCATTTCCTTAATGATTAGTGATTCTGAGCATCTTTCTGGCTACTTGTACATCTTCTTCGGAAAAAATGTCAGTTAAAGTCCTGTGTTCATTTTTTAATAGGGGTGCTTGCTTTGTTGTTTTGGGTTGCGGGGCTGTTTAAATATTCTGTATAATAATCTCATCTGTTGTTGTTTGGTTGCCAAGTCATGTCCAACTCTTGTGAACCCCATAGACTGTAGCCCGCCAGGCTGCTCTGTCCATGGAATTTGCAGACAAGATACAGGAGTGGGTTGACATTTCCTTTCCCAATTAATCTCTTATCAGGTATCTAATTTGAAAATAGTTTCTCCCACTCTATGGGTTGCCTTTCACTCTGTCCAAACTATGTTTTGTCTCTAAGGTCCTATCACCCTGAATGTGCCTGATCTTATCA
>NW_011386278.1:0-582 GCF_000754665.1 Bison bison bison
GTGTGAAAGGGGCACTCCCAACCCCAGTGACTCTAGCAAGGGGGGCACAGAACCACCACAGGAAACAGTTTTCTTTCCGAAAGTTCACTGTTGGAAGAAAGTCTTTATTTTTTCCATTTTGGACCTAAGGATTAATGCTCGTCTTATTTCCTGAATGCATAAGCCTCCTGTGTGAGGTGAGTTCTTGTATGGCTCTGGCCGCAGATCAGATCAGATCAGTCACTCAGTCATGTCCGACTTTTTGTGACCCCATGAATCGCAGCACCCCAGGCCTCCCTGTCCATCACCAACTCCCGGAGTTCACTCAGACTCACATCCATTGAGTCAGTGATGCCATCCAGCCATCTCATCCTCTGTCGTCCCCTTCTCCTCCTGCCCCCAATCCCTCCCAGCATCAGAGTCTTTTCCAATGAGTCAACTCTTCACATGAGGTGGCCAAAGTACAGGACTTTCAGCTTTAGCATCATTCCTTCAAAGAAATCCCAGGGCTGATCTCCTTCAGAAGGGACTGGTTGGATCTCCTTGCAGCCCAAGGGACTCTCAAGAGTCTTCTCCAACACCACAGTTCAAAAGCATCAATTC
>NW_011386279.1:0-930 GCF_000754665.1 Bison bison bison
TTCACATTCCAGAAGGTCTGGCTCTAGGTGAGTGATCACACCATCATGATTATCTGGGTCATGAAGATCTTTTTTGTATAGTCTTCTGTGTATTCTTGCCACCTCTTCTTAATATCTTCTGCTTCTGCTAGATCCATACTATTTCTGTCCTTTATTGTACCCATTTTTGCATGAAATGTTCCCTTGATAGCTCTAGTTTTCTTGAAGAGATCTCTATTCTTTCCCATTCTACTGCTTTCCTCTGTTTCTTTGCACTGATCGCTGAGGAAGGCTTTCTTATGTCTCCTTGCTATTCTTTGGATCTCTGCATTCAAATGGGTATATCTTTCCTTTTCTCCTTTGCCGTTAGTTTCTCTTCTTTCCTCAGCTATTTGTAAGTCCTCTTCAGACAATGATTTTGCCTTTTTGCATTTGTTTTTTAGCGGATATAAGTTTGTACAGAGAAGGGGAAAAATGTAACACTAGTAGTTTGTTTCCTCATGCAGCTTAAGAGAGAAATTAAAAAATGTCTGAAACTTGCAGACTATTTCCTCCTTTTGGAGACCCCTGGCCTTCTTGCCTGTTACCCTCTCACCTCCAATTTTACATGTTGAAATCCTAAACTCCACAGAATCTCAGAATGTGACTGTATTTGGAGATGACATCTTTAAAGAGGCAATAAATTAATAAATTAAATAAAGTTAAAATGAAATCATACAGGTGGGTTCTAATCTAACAGACTGGAGTTTTCATAAGAAGAGACCAGGACACAGGTTCACACAGAGGGAAGAGCATGTAAGACACAGAGGGAAGATGGTGTCTACAAGGCAAGGAGCGAGACCCCAGAGGAAACCAACCCCACTGACACCTTTACCTCAGACTTCCAACCCCCAGGGCCTGTGAGGATATAAGTTTCTGTTTTATAAGTCACCTACTCTTTGGTTTTTGTAT
>NW_011386279.1:4674-5197 GCF_000754665.1 Bison bison bison
GTGATGTTTTTGCTGAATTGAAAGCCAACTGGTAATCAGAAGCTCTAGAAAAATATACAAGCTTTATACCTGGGGTAAATGGAGCACAGAGGACAATCCCCAACTCTGTAACTGGTGGGTGCAGAGGTCCCCTGAGGTCTAATCCTGCCATTCCTACCAGAGGAGTCAGCAACCACAAGCAGTTCAGAACAAAATATAAACAAGTAGCCAAGTTTACATCTCCTGGTGGGACCTCCCTGTGACATCAATGATGAACGCAACCAGGGAGTCCTACACTGAAGGTCTCCCAACACAGGAGTGAGAAGGGAAGCTCCACAGTGAAGGGTAAGATCCTTTCCTAGAAATAAGGTCATTCATCACAAAGGTGACAGGCTCCAAAGAGAACCCTAGCATCTCCCTTCTCCCTCTGTCTTCCCTACTCACCTAGATGCTCAGTTTCTGTACCCAGAAACCAACATCAATTTCTTTCTCTCTCCTCAGATCCCATGTTCAATCCATCACACAGTCCACTTGGCTTCACTTC
>NW_011386280.1:0-1034 GCF_000754665.1 Bison bison bison
CCTGCGGGAGGCTTTGGCAGTGTGCACACCCCCAGCCCCTAAGCCCTCTGCAAGGACGCCTGGCTCCTAGGTCCGAAGGGAAGGCGAGAGCTGAGCTGAGGCACCAGTCAGGCACCAGTCACGTCTCCCACACTCCCGCAGCCTGCTCCTTCCCTGGCACGAACGCTAGAAGCTGGGCAGGGCTTGGGGAGGCTCGCCCAGGCCAGAGCAGCCTCTCGGCCGGGGCTCTGTGCTATCGCGCCTGGGCGCAGAGCTGGAGCTCCGCAGGTGTGGAAGCTCACTCGGTCCTTCCCAGTAACAGGCTTGCAAGCACCCGCCGGCAGCCAGCCTCTTCTCTCCCGCATTCCGGGAATTGGGCTCCAAACCTGGGACCAAAGTACTGCCCGGAGCTCACTGATCATGGGCTGGTTCCCCTGCGCTGCGGCTGTGCTAGGGAGCCCAAACGCACAGGGGAAGCCCGCACAGCACATCCACCTGCCTCTAGGCGGGAGGACAGCTCCAGGGAAGGCCCGGTCTGGCAGGCGCTTTCTGGGCACAAACGGAGCAACACTCTGGCTGTGGAGCTGCCTCCCCAAGCCAGGGGCACCGGGACCCTGATTCCCTCCGTGCGGCGCTTAGTCTGGGCGGGGAAGCACCAGCTTGGGAATGCAGCCTGGGGCGCTTCCTTTCCCTCGGAAAGAGCTCTCCCTGCGGGAGGCATTGGCAGTGTGCACACCCCCAGCCCCTAAGCCCTCTGCAAGGACGCCTGGCTCCTAGGTCCGAAGGGAAGGCGAGAGCTGAGCTGAGGCACCAGTCAGGCACCAGTCACGTCTCCCACACTCCCGCAGCCTGCTCCTTCCCGGGCGCGAACGCTAGAAGCTGGGCAGGGCTTGGGGAGGCTCGCCCAGCCCAGAGCAGCCTCTCGGCCGGGGCTCTGTGCTATCGCGCCTGGGCGCAGAGCTGGAGCTCCGCCGGTGTGGAAGCTCACTCGGTCCTTCCCAGTAACAGGCTTGCAAGCACCCGCCGGCAGCCAGCCTCTTCTCTAGATCGGAAGA
>NW_011386281.1:0-621 GCF_000754665.1 Bison bison bison
GTGAAATTCCTCGAAAAGAAAGCGAGCTACGCCCAAACACTAATCCTACAATACCCTCAGGTAGGGGGACAGCCACTCCCATTGGAATTGGAGTAACAGGCATGTCCGGGGTTAATATTGTTGTTAAATCCCCTTACCATTCCACTTCTCTCCTAGCCTGCGTGAGGCCCCCCTGAGGGTTTTCTCCAAGGAGCATGCTCTGCATATTGTGTATGTGTCTGCTTTAAAAGTTCTGTTGTGCAAAAAACTTTTTATCTTCTTCAGCCTTAGGCAACACCTTTGGAGGCTTTGGGAGGCGCAAATGGAAGTGGCGGCAGTCACCTTAAATCAGAAAGTGGTGGATAAGTTTTTAAAGGTTGTGCAGAGGGGGAGGGGGCTCACCAGGGCGCCTGACCATAGGATCCTGTAAGCCCCCTCCTTCCTCGGGAGGTAGAGCACAGTCTGTCTCCTTTTTGTCTTCAATGGCAGAAAATATGATCTGCGCAAAAGTGGAGACCCACCACCGACCACTATAGCCTCGCCCATAAGCTGTCTAACAGCCTCATGACAAGGGTCCAGGACATTTCTAATCATATTTCACAGAGCAAAGCATCCACAGGAACATTTTCTGGCCCATGCAAA
>NW_011386282.1:0-745 GCF_000754665.1 Bison bison bison
TCTATGTTCATCAGTGATATCAGCTTGTAGTTTCTTTTTTTTGTGGCATCTTT
Organism: Bison bison bison; assembly: GCF_000754665.1. Lineage (NCBI taxonomy): Eukaryota > Metazoa > Chordata > Mammalia > Artiodactyla > Bovidae > Bison > Bison bison. Next base: position 54 of record NW_011386282.1, read on the forward strand.
GTCAGGTTTTGGTATTAGGGTGATGGTGGCCTCATAGAATGAGTTTGGAAGTTTACCTTCCTCTGCAATTTTCTGGAAGAGTTTGAGTAGGATAGGTGTTAGCTTTTCTCTAAATTTTTGGTAGAATTCAGGTGTGAAGCCGTCTAGACCTGGGCTTTTGTTTACTGGAAGATTTCTGATTACAGTTTCAATTTCCATGCTTGTGATGGGTCTGTTAAGATTTTCTATTTCTTCCTGGTCCAGTTTTGGAAAGTTGTAGTTTTCTAAGAATTTGTCCATTTCTTCCAAGTTGTCCATTTTATTGGCATATAGTTGCTGATAGTAGTCTCTTATGATCCTTTGTATTTCTGTGTTGTCTGTTGTGATTTTTCCATTTTCATTTCTAATTTTGTTGACTTTATTCTTCTCCCTTTGTTTCTTGATGAGTCTAGCTAATGGTTTGTCAATTTTATTTATATTCTCAAAGAACCAGCTTTTGGCTTTGTTGATTTTTCCTATGGTCTCTTTTGTTTCTTCTGCATTTATTTGTGCCCAAATTTTTAAGATTTCTTTCCTTCTGCTAACCCTGAGGTTCTTCATTTCTTCCTTTTCTAGTTGCTTTAGGTGTAGAGTTAGGTTATTTATTTGACTTTTTTCTTGTTTCTTGAGGTAAGCCTGTATTGCTATGAACCTTCCCCTTAGCACTGTTTTTA
>NW_011386283.1:0-550 GCF_000754665.1 Bison bison bison
ATTTTCTTTGGTTATTTGTGGATTTTGACAATTTCATGTGTTTTACTGGTTATTCGTTGTTTACAACCCACTGGAGATGATCTCCCTACCTCCCACTGAAACTTTTACTTGAAGTTTGTCCCATTTGTTTTGTTTATTTCAATGTTTATTTAGTTGGACTGTGTGATGGTTAATTTTATGGATTAACTTGACTAGGTCGCAGGGCCCACATATTTGATCAAACACTAATGGAAATGGTGAAGGTGTTTGAAAAATGTGCTTAACATTTAAATCAGTAGATGTTGAATGAAACAGATTGTTGCACATGGGTGGGCCTCCTCTACTCAGTCGGTTCCCCAAGGAAGCAGGAATTATACCCTTGGACTGAAACTGTAGCACCACCTCTTCCCGTGGTCTCTGGGCTGCTAGTTGCTTAACGTCTCTCTCCCTTATATCTTTATATCAATGTACACATGTACATTCACCTGTTTATCTCAGATATTTATTCTCTGAAGAACCCTGACTGATACAGGCTTTTTCAGGTTACATACTTCAGCCAGTCTGTCTCTCA
>NW_011386284.1:0-516 GCF_000754665.1 Bison bison bison
AGTATTAAAAGTGTATTAGTATTGGAAACCATCCAGGTATCCACAATAGGGGATTGGTTAAGTTAATTACATATGTTCATTTACTCAACTACTTAGAAACCTATTAAAATGGTGAGGCAAATGTATATAATGTTTAAGAGGGAAAAATGAAGTTAAAAAACATATGCATACTGTGTACAAGACAGCAAAAGAGACACTGATGTATAGATCAGTCTTATGGACTCTGTGGGAGAGCTGAGAGGGTGGGGAGATTTGGGAGAATGGCATTGAAACATGTATAATATCATGTATGAAATGAGTCGCCAGTCCAGGTTCGATGCACGATGCTGGATGCTTGGGGCTGGTGCACTGGGACGACCCAGGAGGGAGGGTATGGGGGAGGGAGGGAGGGGAGGGAGGGGTTCGAGGAGTGGGGGAACACGAGGTATACCTGTGGGTGGAGTTCATTTCGATTATTTGGCAAAACTAATACAATATTAGTAAAAGTTTAAAAAATAAAAATAAAAAATAAAAAAA
>NW_011386285.1:0-560 GCF_000754665.1 Bison bison bison
GGGGAGTCTCGGGGTGGTTCTCGAGCGGCGGCCCCAGGGTGCGGTTTCTCACGAGGTACGACGGCGAGGTCAGTGAGCCTCTCGTGGGGCGCCAGGGAAGTCTGGTCTCCATGCGAGTGGCGAGGGGGAGCGCGTCATTGCTCTCGAGTCATGGTAGGGAAACCTGGCCTCGAGACGTGTTGAAGAAGGTCTCTCGAGGTCTTTCTCGGGTTGAGGCAGGAAACCCTGGCTTCCCTCGACTTGTGCAGGTGACCTCAGGGGGCTTCTCATGGTGGCTCTGAGAAGTCAGGGAAACTGGAGTGGGGGGGGGCCTCTCGAGACTCCACGGGGTTTGGTGCATTGGAAGAGGGCCTCATCTCCAGTTGAGGCAGGAACCTCAGGGTTCCTCTGATTTCAGACTCCGATCGCAGGGTCCCTGCAGACTGGGGACAGGAGAGTCAGGCCTCGTCTTGGGTTGAGGCATGGAACTCCGCTTGCCTCTCGAGGTGTCCCAGGGGAGAGAGGCCACTTGTCGAGCGGTATTTGGAACTTAGGGGTCTTTTCCGGACGATGCACGGGCG
>NW_011386286.1:0-818 GCF_000754665.1 Bison bison bison
AAGAGAAACAGAAAATCAGTCATACTCTCAGCTTGGTTGTGGTATAAAAAGTCATTTAGCTGACCAAGAACACTAAGAAGATGAACTGTATGGATTCCAAAATTATCTTTAGATTTATAGATACATAAACAAACTGGGAGTAATGTTTGCTGTTGTGTACATGCAATAGAAAAGTGCTCTTTTGTGGGGAGCTGCCCGTGAGAACGGGGTCCTTTATCTAAAGGACACAGCTCTGGGAGCTGCCTCAGTCCTTGAGGGTTTGCTTGCAAACATAGCTCTCTGTCCCGCCACCCCAGAGATTAGGCGGTTATTTACTGCAGACACCTGGAGTTCTGGACAAACTTCTTACGCACAGGGAAATGTTATCTGGTGTAAGAAATAATAACAGGGTGCCATTCCCATGCTCTCAAGATTTCTTGTGACTTTTTGTAAGATGTATAGGTCAACCAAGAAAAAATGTTAACTGTCTTGTTTTCTCTTGCTCTCCTGTATAAATATAAGATGCTGAATAAAGTCGTGGTCAGACCGCTTCCCTTTGTGGAGACGTGTCTGAACCTCTTGACCCCATCTTTGTTGTAGAATTCTTTTGCTGTAGTATTCTTTCTCAGCCACGTCGTGCACGTTCTCGGGACCTGATCGACTTTGCCGGCTGGCACGGGCAGGTGGCGCCCAAACAGGGACTCGAGAATCGGAGTGCAACCATGGCCGCTGCCCGTCAGGATTGAGGTAAGTAATGAGGAATTCCTAATTATTTGAAGTAAAGGGCAGGGAGTGTAATTGTCGAGAGTAATAAATCATGGGACAAGGCAGTAGCTGCC
>NW_011386287.1:0-747 GCF_000754665.1 Bison bison bison
ACTCTCTTGCTTTGTCCATGATCCAGCAGATGTTGGCTATTTGATCTCTGGTTCCTCTGCCTTTTCTATATAGTTAATTAGCAATTAGAGTCATTTTGTCTTAAAAGTAATTTTCTTTTTTTCTTTCATGGGTTAATATTTTTGTTAAGAGTCTAGGACATTTGTTTCATACACAGAATTTGTCTGTTTCCTCAAGTGCAAACATATCTGGCATAAATCCAGCCTAGGTGTCACAAATCATTCTTCCTAAATATAAATCCTATTATGAAAGTTATCGAGGATTTTCTAATTTTATGGATTTATATTGTCACATAAATCACTATTTTTGAAGTCTTCAAGAATTCACAAAGGTAAGTTTTGTATTAAAGTAAAATATATACCCACATTGACTTTTTGTCTCAAGCTTCCTCAGATAAGAAATAGAGGAAAACAGTAGAATGGAAAAGACTAGATATCGCTTCAAGAAAATTAGAGATACTAAGGAAACATTTCATGCAAAGATGTGCACAATAAAGGATAGAAATGGTATGGACCTAAGAGAAGCAGAAGATATTAAGAAGAGGTGGCAATAATACATAGAAGAACTGTACAAAAAAAGATCTTCATAACACAGATAATAATGATAGAATGTCCACTCACCTAGAGCCAGACATCCTGGAATGTGATGAACCTTAGGAAGCATGACTATGAACAAAGGTAGTGGAGGTGATGGAATTCCCCTTAATCTATTTCAAAACCTAAAAGATG
>NW_011386288.1:0-815 GCF_000754665.1 Bison bison bison
TAGTTCACCAGGCACTCTATCTATCAGATCTAGGCCCTTAAATCTATTTCTCACTTCCACTGTATAATCATAAGGGATTTGATTGAGGTCATACCTGAATGGTCTAGTGATTTCCCCTCCTTTCTTCAATTTAAGTCTGAATTTGGCAATAATGAGTTCATGATTTGAGCCACAGTCAGCTCCTGGTCTAGTTTTTGCTGACTGTATAGAGCTTCTCCATCTTTGGCTGCAAAGAATATAATCAATCTGATTTTGGTGTTGCCCATCTGGTGATGTCCATGTATAGAGTCTTCTCTTGTGTTGTTGGGAGAGGGTGTTTGTTATGACCAGTGCATTTTCCTGACAAAACTCTATTAGTCTTTGCCCTGCTTCATTCCATATTCCAAAGCCAAATTTGCCTGTTACTCCAGGTGTTTCTTGACTTCCTACTTTTGCATCCCAGTCCCCTATAATGAAAAGGACATCTTTTTTGGGTGTTAGATCTAAAAGTTCTTGTAGGTCATCATAGAACCATTCACCTTCAACTTCTTCAAGGTTACTGGTTGAGGCATAGACTTGGATTACTCTGATATTGAATGGTTTGTCTTGGAAACAAACAGAGATCGTTCTGACGTTTTTGAGATCAGGGAGTTAGAATGAGGAAAGGTAATCTGATAATATGTATCTTCAGAAAAGCAGTTCAGAAGCCTCTCTGCTGAGAAAGAGGGAAGGGAAGATGTGGGTAGATATGAAAGGCCTTCCCTGGGGGCAGGAAGGTACTGCGGGCAGAGGAGCCTCAGGGAAACAGCTGGGGAGGGTTGTGCTCCTGATCTTAC
>NW_011386289.1:0-731 GCF_000754665.1 Bison bison bison
TCCCCATAAAGGCTCAGAACTGACTCGACAAACCAGTGTGTTTTGCCTTATTCTCCTAATCTATGTTAATGAAACTATATATTTGCTTGGAAATCTGCCTTTCTTCAAGATTCATGTCAATCATTTTATGGCCTGGGATGACTCACCTGCTGCCAATGTTATCTCAATGCATGTTGCGGGTGAGGAGCCTGGTGCCATTCTCTGAGACATTGTCTTTCTTTCATTAGCAGACTGCTAGTGGCTGTATAACATCTGGCTAAAGGCTAGCAGGGGGTACTCTTTCTTCCCCCTTCTGATGTCTACGTCAGCAGCTTTCTCTATCTCTTTTGTAGTTTTATAAAACTTTATAACACAAAACCTCTGAGCGATCAAGCTTCGTCACTGGCCCTGGATTGAACTCTTCTCCTCTGGAGGCCAAGAATATTGGCATCGTTGGTGGTTTAGCAACAACCTTTCAGCGTTTTATAATTCATATTGAATCTTCATTTCAGATTGAAGATGCATTCCACGGTATCTGTACATGTATTTAGGGTATTTTCAGCCATCATGTATAATTTCCAATGTGCCAGTCTTGTCATCCTCATTACATCCATGGCAAAGTATTTTATTCATGTTCACAAATTTCCTTTCAGATTGTTATTTGCTAGTATATACAGATAAAACTGTGTAATCATTCATTTTTATCGGTTTGGACAGCTTGATAGTTGTCTTTACTTTTTTTACTTTCTCAT
>NW_011386290.1:0-729 GCF_000754665.1 Bison bison bison
TGAGAGCAGTGCAGACAGTGTTCCAGGCAGACTGGTGATTGTGATCCACAGACTTCCCGTGGGAGAGGGAGGTCAGAGCAGGCGTGGGCCGAAGGGGAGGTGGGGTGCCAAGGGGAAAGCAGAGCAGGTGCAGGCCCCGCCCTGGGACCTGAGAGTGGGCTCCAGAGGGACCCTGGATGCCCCAGCCTCAGACAGCCGATCCTGTCCTAGTCAGCTCCACACCCTCGCGGCAGCACTGCCTTCCCCACATATGGGAGTTTTCCAGCTGCTGGGGATGAGCCCTGAGTGTCTGTGGAGCAGCGGGTGGCCTGTTGCTGTTGGAGCCAGAGGGCAGTGACCTCCCGGGGGCCCTTTTGCTGTGAAATTGCCAATCTTCCAAATGGACAGGCTCTGGCTCGACTGACAGAGTGAGCTCTCTTTTCTTCTAACAGCGCTGCTCTTTGCCGTGTGTTTCAGCTGACCCCACTTGGGCAGTGCTCTGGACCTCAGGTTCCCTGTGGCAGACTGGTCAGCAGACTACTCAGGAGATCGGGCAGTGCTACAATGCCCCCAGAAAGGCCAGCTGGCAGCGTTGCACGATGAGCTGTCAGAGGCAAGGACCCCGCGGCCCTCTTCCCGTCCCTGGTGGGCACCTTGTGAGGCACCTGCCCCCTCACACTGTGGTCCTGAGGTGGGTTTGGAACAAAGCGCTGATAGGTCGCTTTATGTCTTCCCATTTTCCTTTTCTGG
>NW_011386291.1:0-571 GCF_000754665.1 Bison bison bison
ATATAATGACTGGCTAAATTCTCTGGCAATACATTATAAAAATCACGGTCAATATTGAAAAGATTTTTACACACAATAAAAATAAATGCCTTTTAGTTATGCATAGTTTGAATAATCAAAAACACTGACTACTTTTCAGACATTCCAGGAAAAGGTCTTTTAAACAAATTATTTACTTTATCTCCCAAAACAATATAGTGGTGGTGGTCGTGATTAGTTGCTAAGTTATTTCCTTCTCTTTTTCATCTCCATGGACCATAGACTACCAGGCTTCTCTGCCCGTGGGATTACCCAGGCAAGAATACTGAGGTTGGTTTGCATTCTCTCTTCCAGAAGATCTATCTTTCCAACTCAGGGATTTCTCAACATTGGGTCATCCACATTGGGAGGTGGATTCTTAACCACTGAGCCACCAGGAGAATCCCCCCAAAGCAAACACAGTATCTACTTAAGATAGATAAGTAGAACTTAAGTAGATAAGTAGAACAAACTTCTAGCCTGCAGAGTCTGGGTTTGTTCAGAACTACCCTAGTGATCCATTGGTTAATAGTCAGCTTCCCAGTGATCCTTG
>NW_011386292.1:0-690 GCF_000754665.1 Bison bison bison
ACCGACGGGGTGCGGCCACGCGAGGCCAACGCCACGGAACAGGGGCGGTGTTGGTGGGGCGGCCGCGCGCCACCGCGAGGGGCATGGCTCAAAGCGACCCGTGCTGGGGGGCAGGGGGAAGCGCGAGTCGGCCGCCGGGGCCCACCGCGGGATCTCACCGCCGGAGGCCTCCCAGCACAGGGACGGTCCCACCGCACGCCCGGGACGACGGACTGGCGCCCCACCTCCCCGGCACCCTCACGGGGGCTCACGCCCACCGCCACCGACACACACACCCGAGAGCCGCAAGCCGGCCAGGGAGAACGCTCTCCCGCCGCGCACCGGCGGCCCCCACGTCCCCCACACGCGCAAGGCTCCCCGCGCGCCGCCCCGCCTCGGGGACGCCCCCGGCCGACGGAGGCCGGGGGGGACGACACCCACATGAGGCGAGGCCGGCTCGGCCCCAGACAGGGGAAGGGAGCGCGGGGCGGTCGCACGCGCGGGACGAGGAGGAGAGGCCGGCAGCGGCGGGGAGGGGCCGGCAAGCACGCACGGCGGGGGCCGCGGGACAGGGCCGCGGGCGCCATCCGGGGACCACAAAGACACCGGGAACACGGCCGGGCCACCAGGAAAACCAGCGCGGGGTCCCACCGCCACCCACACACGAGGGCGGTCCCGCGACACGCCTGGGACGCCGACCGGTCCCGGCCA
>NW_011386293.1:0-548 GCF_000754665.1 Bison bison bison
GGCTGGGAAGGCACCGGGAGCATGGCAGGGGCGGGGCGGCGCGGGGCGGGGGTCGGCTCCTGGCGGGGGTGGGGGAGGGCTTCCCCGTTGTCCTCTCGGGGGTCGCCGTGGCGGCTGGGAACGCCCACTGCGTGAGCTCCTGGGTCCCCAAGGATCGGCATCCAGTGGGCGCGGCGGAGGGGTGCGGACCACAGGTCAGGGAACTGGGACTGCGTGGAGCAGGGAACCACGTAGTCCGCCCTCTGTTGGCACAACCTGGCGGTCGCAGAAAGGCCTCGCCTTTGGGCTCAAGGCCTTTACCGCTCCACCCCTTTGCTGAAAGGTCAGAGCCGCGCGGTTTTCCCAAGCAGCCTAGTGTCCGCTGCAAGTCCAAGGGCCAGAACCCTGATCTCTGGCCGGCTGGCCCAGCCCTGCTTCTGGCACTTTGGAGGCCAGCGGGCCCTTGACCACCTGCTGGGATGGGAAAGGGAAGGGTCCACGAATTGCACCCTAGAAACTTAGAGGGTGCATGGGTTTCAAAACCCGGTGGCCGCCCAGGCAGAAAACAA
>NW_011386294.1:0-760 GCF_000754665.1 Bison bison bison
AAAGTGCCGAGCCAAGTGACCCCTTGAGGCTTCCAAGAGCTTTTCTGTCTTTCACACACTAAGTAAATACTGAGCACCTACGATGAGCTAGGAGGCATGTAATAAGTTTCAGGGAATAGAAGGCGGAGAGAAGAAGACACAGAGTTCCTGCTTTCACTGAGACGACTCTAATGATACATCACAGGCAGATCCTTTGAGAACCTATAGAGGGCCTCTTCCCTCACCACAAAACCTGGGTGTCGAGGGAAGGCTTTCCAGAGGCACCATTTCGTTGAGGTCCATAGGTTGAACCTAGGTAAACCAGGGTTGAGATGCAGGAAGTAATTTCAGGACCGGGAAAATAGCATCTTGGAAGGCTATGTGACCAGGGAAACTTAGGACATTCAAGAAACGAAAAACGCCTATGGGATGGAAGCCAAAGAGTGCAGAGGGCATTCCAGGCAAAAGACATCAGAGAAGAACGTGAGGAGCAAGCCTGAAGGGAAGTGGTCGTATCTTCAATATGCTGGGAAAATACGAGAGCCGTTGGAGCAGGGAGGTGACAGCATTGCATCTGCATTTCCAAAAGGTCATCTTGCTCCACGTCACTAATGATTGGAGAGGCTCAACTCCAAACTCCAAGGAGGGACCACTGCACATGAGTCCAGCTGGGCCTCACTGCGATGTCTGTCAATAACCGATGCTGGAGAAGATGTGGAGCAAAGGGAACTCTCCTCCACGGTGAGTAGGAATGGGCGTGGGTAGAGCCGGTATGGAAAAG
>NW_011386295.1:0-802 GCF_000754665.1 Bison bison bison
GTACTTCTAGTTTTAGTTCCTTCAGGAACCTCCATACTCTTTTCCATAGTGGCTCTACCAACTCACATTCCTATTAACGGTGGAGGCGAGTTCCCTTTTCTCCACATCCTTTCCAGCATTTGTTATCTACAGACTTTTCCATGAGGACCATTCTGACTAATGTGAAGTGGAACCTCGTTGTAGTTTGGAGTTGAGTCTGTCCAATCATGAGTGATGTGGAGCAAGATGACCTTTTTAAAATGCAGATGCAATTCTATCACCTCCCTGCTCCAACTGCTCTTGTATTTTCCCATCATAGTGAAGATATGACCAAATCCCTTCATTGCTTGGTCCCCCCTTCTTCTCTGATTTCTTTTCACTGGAATGCCCTCTGCACTCTTTTGGTTCCATCCCATAGGGCATTTTTCTATTTCTTGAATGTACTAAGGTTCCCTTGTCATGTAGCCTTCCAAGATGCTATTTTCCCTGCCTGAAATTCTTCCTGCATCTCAACCCTGGTTGACATTGGTTCAACCTATGGATCTCAACTCAATTATTAGTCTGAAAAGCCTTCTCTGACACCCAGTTTTTGGTGAGGGAAGAGGCCCCTATAGAAGTTCTCAAAGTATCTGCCTGTTATTTATCATTAGTCAGTGAAAGAAGGAACTGTGTTTCTTCTTCTCTCAGCATTCTATTTCCAGAAACATATTGCATGCCTACTAGCTCATAGTAGGTGCTCAATATTTATTCAGTGTGTGAAAGACAGAAAAGTTCTGCGAAGCCTCAGCTTTTCACTTGGCTCAGCACTTTGGATCTCTTTGTA
>NW_011386296.1:0-1454 GCF_000754665.1 Bison bison bison
GCTCTCCCTGCGGGAGGCTTTGGCAGTGTGCACACCCCCAGCCCCTAAGGCCTCTGCAAGGAAGCCTGGCTCCTAGGTCCGAAGGGAAGGCGAGAGCTGAGCTGAGGCACCAGTCAGGCACCAGTCACGTCTCCCACACTCCCGCAGCCTGCTCCTTCCCGGGCGCGAACGCTAGAAGCTGGGCAGGGCTTGGGGAGGCTCGCCCAGCCCAGAGCAGCCTATCGGCCGGGGCTCTGTGCTATCGCGCCTGGGCGCAGAGCTGGAGCTCCGCCGGTGTGGAAGCTCACTCGGTCCTTCCCAGTAACAGGCTTGCAAGCACCCGCCGGCAGCCAGCCTCTTCTCTCCCGCGTTCCGGGCATTGGGCTCCAAACCTGGGACCAAAGTACTGCCCGGAGCTCACTGATCATGGGCTGGTTCCCCTGCGCTGCGGCTGTGCTAGGGAGCCCAAATGCACAGGGGAAGCCCGCACAGCACATCCACCTGCCTCTAGGCGGGAGGAGAGCTCCAGGGAAGGCCCGGTCTGGTAGGCGCTTTCTGAGCACAAGCGGAGCACCACACTGGCTGTGGAGCTGCCTCCCCAAGCCAGGGGCACCGGGACCCTGATTCCCTCCGTGCGGCGCTCAGTCTGGGCGGGGAAGCACCAGCTTGGGAATGCAGCCTGGGGCGCTTCCTTTCCCTCGGAAAGAGCTCTCCCTGCGGGAGGCTTTGGCAGTGTGCACACCCCCAGCCCCTAAGCCCTCTGCAAGGGCCCCTGGCTCCTAGGTCCGAAGGGAAGGCGAGAGCTGAGCTGAGGCACCAGTCAGGCACCAGTCACGTCTCCCACACTCCCGCAGCCTGCCCTTCCCGGGCGCGAACGCTAGAAGCTGGGCAGGGCTTGGGGAGGCTCGCCCAGCCCAGAGCAGCCTCTCGGCCGGGGCTCTGTGCTATCGCGCCTGGGCGCAGAGCTGGAGCTCCGCCGGAGTGGAAGCTCACTCCGTCCTTCCCAGTAACAGGCTTGCAAGCACCCGCCGGCAGCCAGCCTCTTCTCTCCCGCGTTCCGGGCATTGGGCTCCAAACCTGGGACCCAAGTACTGCCAGGAGCTCACTGATCAGAAGCTGGTTCCCCTGCGCTGCGGCTGTGCTAGGGAGCCCAAACGCACAGGGGAAGCCCGCACAGCACATCCACCTGCCTCTAGGCGGGAGGACAGCTCCAGGGAAGGCCCGGTCTGGCAGGCGCTTTCTGGGCACAAACGGAGCAACACTCTGGCTGTGGAGCCGCCTCCCCAAGCCACGGGCACCGGGACCCTGATTCCCTCCGTGCGGCGCTCAGTCTGGGCGGGGAAGCACCAGCTTGGGAATGCAGCCTGGGGCGCTTCCTTTCCCTCGGAAAGAGCTCTCCCTGCGGGAGGCTTTGGCAGTGTGCACACCCCCAGCCCCTAAGCCCTCTGCAAGGACGCCTGGCTCCTAGGTCCGAA
>NW_011386297.1:0-531 GCF_000754665.1 Bison bison bison
ACTTCAAATATGACTCTATTTACAGAGTCTATTACATGATGTTCTATGCACATGGATCCTGATTAAGTGTATCAAGAAGCTATGGGTTCCAAAAAACAGAAAATTATAATCAAGAAAATCATTTATTGGATCAGAAATTATTGGAAGAAAATGTGTCTAGAGGAATCCAGAACAGAAATAACCCAACACTTAGGGGTAAGGGACAATGTCTTATTCAAATATTTAGCCCTAGTACCTAGCACAAAGTAGGTGATTGCCCTAGGTCAGATTTCTTAGGCATAGAGACTGCAACAAGGGATTAGGGTTGTGTGATTTACTGAGGAGTATTCCTCAGAAAAACACCTGTAAGCAAAAGAGAAATGGGGTGCAGAAGGTGAAATATCCAAAAGAATAGCACTTCAAGGAAGCTCTTACCTTATCCCAGCCCATGGGGAGGGTCTGGATTGTAAATAGTACTGCAGTGTTGTCCCACTTGAGACAGAAGGGCTAGGCTTAATCCTGAATCCGTATGTCAGCAATCACTTGGGAGCA
>NW_011386298.1:0-638 GCF_000754665.1 Bison bison bison
CATTTTACCAGAATTTCTTTATTAAATAATTCATTTTACACTGTTTCTCATGGATGCTTAATGGCATTTCTGTAAACAAAGTGTTCTGTTTTTATTCTATGGAAAAAGATGGTATAACTGAGAATGAATTTTAAGGTTTAGAGCAGAGTAAGGATGTTTTCCAACATTGAAAATTCCCTACCATCGTAATATTTGTCAATAGACTATGAGACATCCGTGCCAAGACCTCAGACCATCAGTGCTACAATGTCACTAGTGCATGATCATATTTAATAAAGTAACCGAATAACTGACTCTTAAGTAAGTGCAGACTAAACTAAGAGTAAACTAATTGACTGAAGTACCTACATTTTTCCTTTAATGAAAATTTAGGCCTACAGAAACGTTGAAATGTGAGCACAAATCCCATATGTTTTCACTTAGACTCACTAATCTTTAATGTTTTCTTTTGTACATTTTTCTGTACATGAACATTTTCCTTCTAACATTTTAAACTTGTTATAGGCAGGTCTAGATATTTAGTTATAGACTTTAGCCCTAAATATTTCATCTCCTAAGGGCAAGCCCTTTCTTTATATAATTCCAGGAGAATGGTTACAAGAAATTTAACCTTACAATTCTATTGTCACCTAGTAAAA
>NW_011386299.1:0-576 GCF_000754665.1 Bison bison bison
GCTGTGAAAGTGCTGCACTCAATATGCCAGCAAATTCGGAAAACTCAGCAGTGGCCACAGGACTGGAAAAGGTGAGTTTTCATTCCAATCCCAAAGAAAGGCAATGCCAAAGAATGCTCAAACTACCGCACATTTGCACTCATCTCACACACTAGTACAGTAATGCTCAAAATTCTCCAAGCCAGGCTTCAGCAATATGGGAACCGTGAACTTCCTGATGTTCAAGCTGGTTTTAGAAAAGGCAGAGGAACCAGAGATCAGATTGCCAACATCCGCTGGATCATGGAAAGAGCAAGAGCATTCCAGAAATGCATCTATTTCTGCTTTATTGACTATGCCAAAGCCTTTGCCTGTGTGGATCCCAATAAACTGTGGAAACTTCTGAAAGAGATGAGAATACCAGACCACCTGATCTGCCTCTTGAGAAATTTGTATGCAGGTCGGGAAGCAACAGTTAGAACTGGACATGGAACAACAGACTGGTTCCATATAGGAAAAGGAGTTCGTCAAGGCTGTATATTGTCAACCTGTTTATTTAACTTATATGCAGAGTACATCATGAGAAACGCTAGGTTG
>NW_011386300.1:0-672 GCF_000754665.1 Bison bison bison
GCAAGCGGTGCAGGCTGTGTCATTTGCTGTTTCGTAGGACCAGCTGATTCTAAACCTGGAAACCCTGAGAGCCGAAGTGGACCAGATGAGACTGCGAGGGGCTCCCTTCCACCACAGGTAGGCTGCCCCCCCGGGCAGCTCCCCTCAGCGCTGTCGAGTGTGACAAGGGCCTGTCTGGTGTGTGGACAGTATGACTGGGTGTTGCTCATGGTCGCACCTCAAGGAGCCTGTAGCTTCGTGGCCAGCGAGAGGGAAGAGACAAGCATCGTTCCTTAGGGTCAAACTTGGTACCACGGAGTGGTCGTCACAGGATTGACAACACTCAAAACCACAGCAGAGGTTTGGAAGTAGGGGGCCGACCAGTTGGCATTTGGGCGTATTCATCTGAGGGGCCTGACAGACTGTGACGCTGACGTTTCTGAAGAGTCGCAGAAGGTTAATGACCTGTAGTCTTTTGACTGCGGTGGGAGGAATCACCTGGCTTGTGAATGAGGAGAGCAGATTACTGAGCATCCTGATTTTTTCTTCCTCGTTGTTATAGGGGTGGTAATTCTTATTAAGTATTTAAATGTTTCTTTGGCTTCTTCACGGAAAATGGTCACAAATGAGAGATAAACTTTAGCAAAGGTTATTAAGTGCTTACTGGTGACATTCATTCATCTGTAGGAAATG
>NW_011386301.1:0-834 GCF_000754665.1 Bison bison bison
GGTGAACACATGTTGATTTGATAAGAACAGTGTTTTTGATGTTATATCTGGTTACAACACTTGAGATCACGTTCATCAGTGAACTTCATTTTTGTTCTAATTCAGTGACTCTGTTACCTTATAAGGAATGGAAATACACATATTTCTACTCTGAAACCCTCCCTCCTTCTATGTATCTGTGTGCACAGGGCTGTAAAGGCAGTGGGAAGGAAAGCTTGAGATATAATCTTGGTGGTGCAAAGGGGAAGGAGAGAGAAGACAGGGAGTGAGTGAGGAAGGCAGAAGGATGGGGACCAGGGTGTGACCTGACACCCCTGACCTGGTTTAAGAAAGCATGAGCCCCTGCCTAGAAAAGCTCCTGGGGTTCAGCATGAAGATCCACAGTGAGGACCCCTGAAATCCAGCGGGTGCTGAGTCTTCAAGTGCAGATCATTTGGGAGTAAGCTTGCTTTCTGCTCTCCTCACCATGCCCACCTGCCCCCAACCCACCACCCTTGCTCCCAGAAGAGGACAGGGGTTTGCTGTTTGCAGCTGGAGAATTTTCTGGTATTGGAGGAGAACCCCTGCTTTTTTCCATTCCTGATATCAGCCCGAGCTCTGTTGGAATAGCTGTGTGGACCACTTTCCCCTGCCCTTAAGCTATTGAATCCCAAATAACTAAAGATGCAGATAAACTGGAGATAAGATGGTGGGCCTCTGGATGCCAGAGAGGGAAGTGGGGACTCTCACCACCCTGAGACCTGGAAAACAGCCCCTGGGTTGGGCCCTGCAGCCGCACCCACATTCTTTCCTCTCTTTAACAATTTGGTAGAAAGGTTTCTAGTTGAAAGATCC
>NW_011386302.1:0-578 GCF_000754665.1 Bison bison bison
TTTTCATTCTCCTCTTTCACTTTCATCAAGAAGCTTTTTAGTTTCTCTTCACTTTCTGCCATAAGGGTGGTGTCATCTGCATATCTGAGGTTATTGATATTTCTCCCGGCAATCTTGATTCCAGCTTGTGTTTCTTCCAGTCCAGTGTTTCTCATGATGTACTCTGCATAGAAGTTAAATAAGCAGGGTGACAATATACAGCCTTGACGTACTCCTTTTCCTATTTGGAACCAGTCTAATGTTCCATGTCCAGTTCTAGCTGTTACTTCCTGACCTACATACATATTTCTCAAGAGGCAGGTCAGATGGTCTGGTATTCCCATCTCTTTCAGAATTTTCCACAGTTTATTGTGATCCACACAGTGAAAGGCTTTGACATAGTCAATAAAGCAGAAATAGATGTTTTTCTGGAACTCTCTTGCTTTTTTGATGATTCAGCAGATGTTGGCAATTTGATCTCTGGTTCCTCTGCCTTTTCTAAAACCAGCTTGAACATCAGGAACTTCAGGGTTCACGTATTGCTGAAGCCTGGCTTGGAGAATTTTGAGCATTACTTTACTAGCGTGTGAGATGAGTGC
>NW_011386303.1:0-540 GCF_000754665.1 Bison bison bison
CTCATGTACTTTTCTGGGAGAAGAATCTGTGCCCGTTTTTTTCTTTTTGTACCACTGTAATTTTTAATTGAAGGATATTTTCTTTACAGAATTTTGTTGTTTTCTGTCATATATTAACAAGAATCAGCCATAGGTATGATTGTGTGCCTTTTATTTAATTCTCCAAGGGGTCATGACATCTGTACCCCATCCTCCAAGTAGAGTAAAAATGTTGTCAGTGTTTATTTCCTTTATGTGAAGAGCCCCCATATTAAAAAAAAGTTGGTGAAGTGAAAATACCAAGTGTAGTTAAAATTGCTAAAAAAGCCTAATATGTTGGTTCAAATACACATTATAGCAAATGCCTAATTAGGAATCTGTGTTTCGGATGTACAGTATGATTAAATTATGAGATTCTATAATAATGTATTCATTATCAAAACATGACAAGTCATTGTTTAATCCTTTAGGTTTTTAATGAAGTATTTACAGAACTTGGAAATGACACATTAATTAACATAACTTGTCTGAGGGCTCCACAGTCTTATTCTTCAATGACAC
>NW_011386304.1:0-653 GCF_000754665.1 Bison bison bison
AATAACCATAAAGAGCAAAATAAAGCAAAAGCAAGCAAAGGAAAGGAAATAACAAAGAAGAGAAGTCAATGACACTGAAATCAGAAAACCAGTTTTTTTAAAAAATCACACAACCCAAGAGCTGGTTCTTTGAAAACTTTAGTACAATTGATAAGGTTCTAGTACAAATGATTTAAGACAGAGAAACACAACTTTACCAATATCAAGAATGAAAAAGAGGGTATCACTAGAGACCGTACTGACATTAAAAAATATAATAAGGAAGGACTTCCCTAGTGGCCCAGTGGTTAAGAATCCGTCTGCCAATGCAGGGGACATGGGTTCAATCCCTGGTCCAGGAAATTCCCTCATACTTCAGAGTGACATGCCCATGTGTCACAACTACTGAAGCCCACACACTCTGCAGCCCAGGCTCTGCAACAAGAGAAGCCACCACAATGAAAAGCCTAAAACAAAGAGTAGCCCCCACACTCTGCAACTAGGGAAAGACTGCACACAGCAATGAAAACCCAGCACAACCAAAACTAACTTTCACTTTCCAATAAAAATGTTAAAAATACCTAAGTAATATTACAAACAACTCTATGCATATAAACCAGACAATTTAGATGAAGTAGACCAATTCCTCAGACTGCCAAAACTCACCCAAGATG
>NW_011386305.1:0-710 GCF_000754665.1 Bison bison bison
TTTTTTTTTTTGCCACACCCAATGACATGTGGGATCATAGGTCTCTGACAGGGATTGAAGCCATGACCCTGGCCTGGAAGTGAGGAGTCTTAAATACTGGATCACCAGGGAAGTCCTACAGAATTATTTTTCATACCACTATAAAATATACATGTATATACATATGTATGTGTGTGTGTTCAGTTGCTTCAGTAACGTTTGACTCCTTGCAACACTATGGACTTGGAGAAGGCAATGGCACCCCACTCCAGTACTCTTGCCTGGAAAATCTCATGGATGGAGGACCCTGGTGGCTGCAGTCCATGGGGTCGCTGGGAGTCGGGCACGACTGAGCGACTTCACTTTCACTTTTCACTTTCATGCATTGGAGAAGGAAATTGCAACCCACTCATGTCTTGCCTGGAGAATCCCAGGGACAGTGGAGCCTGGTGGGCTGCCATCTCTGGGGTCGCACAGAGTCGGACACGACTGAAGCCCCTTAGTAGCAGCAGCAGCAGCAGCAACGCTATGGACTGTAGTCCACCCGGCTCCTCTGTCCATAGGATTCTTCAGGCAGGAATACTGCAGTGGGTTGCCATGCCCTCCTCCAGGGGGTCGTCCTGACCCAGAGATGGAACCTGCATCTCTTACATCTTCTGCATTGTCAGGAGAGACCTTTACCGCTAGGGCTATCATTTATACCCAACCAAACAAACTATAATATGCTGCTG
>NW_011386306.1:0-607 GCF_000754665.1 Bison bison bison
GATTCCATATTGAGATGTCACTCAAGATGTCAGAGAGTTTATCTGAAAGATGTCTCCTTACAGTTGATTGGTGCAAATCAGAATTTCAACTTGGGCTGCATGTTTTCCGTTAGATTCTTTAAAACTTCTTTTATGCTAGTTCCCCCGTCTTTCCCCTCCTTTTGTCTTTAAAGCATTACTTTGTTGAAGAAACTGGAAAATTGCATAAAAACTTTTGAACTTTTTAATATGATGAGTGAAGCTCTAGGTGTGTGCATTTTTAAGAAAAGAAAAGTAATAAACCTGAGTGTTAAGCATGCTGAAGCTGTGCATGTATTAACTACCTACAGAGTGTAAAGCAAGTGAAGCAGAAACACACCTAATAGGAAGGCAGACAAGTTGGGAAGTGAGTTCCTAGTGATGACTGACTGTCAGCAGTCCCCCCAAACCCCAAGTTCGGGGCGTGTTGCTGTGTTTCAGTGGCAGTACTTACTTTTTAAAGGCTATTTTTGTAACACTTTAGCATTTGGATGACTCAGTTTATCTTGGTTGTCTGAGGCGTCTAATTGTTCAACAGATTACATTCTTCTCTTGTGCATAGGAACCTGAATGTGAGGTCCATGAATCA
>NW_011386307.1:0-552 GCF_000754665.1 Bison bison bison
TTAAAAACTGGTTCATCAGAGTTAATACTACAGACTTCAGGTTCAAGATGGGGACTCTGCTCCGCAAGGCATAAAAATGAGAGATCTCATTACCTGTTTGGTGAAGTTTTCTGAGCTGCCAGAATTAGACAGACAAAGCATGCTTGGGGTTATACACACTGATAAATTATAAGCTGTCATCTGATTGGATGAGGAATGTTGCTCAATATTGCGTAAAACTGCAAAAAGATATCGCAGAAAAACTCATTGGCTCTCGGCAGCTGGTCTAGAAGCCTAAGGACAGAGAAACACTTATAAATAAAGCGAGTCATTTTGCTTAGTAAGTGGAAATACAGAGAACAAAGTACTTCTTTTATACCATGTACACAGTCCATTCTCACAGTTCCAGGCATGAATGCATACAAAAATGTTTCACTGAATTTAATTCCTGAACCAGGTAAGACCTACTCTGGTTAGTTATGTGTTTGTATTTAAGATCATACCACTGGCGGATTGGTTCTTTATCATCTCAATTTAGACCAGTGGATTTCATCTCCAACAGTTTCATGTATT
>NW_011386308.1:0-556 GCF_000754665.1 Bison bison bison
TACAAATTACCCAGAAAAAAGGAAAATTACCAAAAATCAGGAAAAATATCAAACCTACTTGGTATTAAAATAAATGCAAACAAAAATAATAATGGAATATGATTTCTCAACATGAAAATTGCCAAAGTTCAATGACAAAGTTGAAATATACCAAATTGTTCCTCCAAATGGAGGATGACAAATTGGAAAAGGAGTGTTTAAGCAGTGTTGTGAGCGCATAGTGTGATGCAACTTTCTGAAGGACAATATGACATTATCTAGTAAATTTATAAATACATAGAGCCACTTGGCAAGACCCTGTTTGGAATTTCCATTTCAGAAATATTTCTGCAATTTCAACTAGATTATATACCTAATGCTCACTGAAAAAAAAATTTTTTTTCCACATCTTCCTAGATAATTTCTTTGGTACACTTCCCCACACTGTCCTTCCCCACTGCAACCCCTGTTCTCAGTTCTGTTATTGTAGATTACTTCTGCTTCTTTTAGACTTCCTTTAAATGGTAGCCTAGATATGTACGTATGTACACATGTAGTTGCTTAACAATGTTGTGTT
>NW_011386309.1:0-653 GCF_000754665.1 Bison bison bison
GAACACACTCCTTGGAAAAGATCCTGATGCTGGGAAAGAGCGAAGGCATGAGGAGAAGGTGTGACAGAGGACGAGATGGTTGGATGGCATCACTGACTCGATGGACATGAGTTTGAGCAACTTCTGGGAAATAGTGAAGGACAGGGAAGCCTGGCGTGCTGCAGTCCATGGGGTCACAAAGGGTCAGACACGACTGAGCAACTGAACAACAGCAATTATTTCAAAGAATTCAAGTGATGTTGCATGTAAAGACAAATATGTGAAAGCCTATCTCCACTGGCTTTTTTCCAAAATGAATTTTCTCACCTTTTGCTTTATAAATTGAATTCATTTTACCCCCTTAATCCAGACTCAAGATTCTGTTTGTATACTGGGAAATTCCTCCACCAACATGTGTGTAAGCCGATCCCCTTTAAAGTCTGCTTGTTTCTGAGTGTAAATCTGCTTGCTCCCCAAGCCCTACGACGAGTAATATCTGGTGCCAGTAAGGTCCACCAGGTGCTCTGCCAAAGAGAAGCATTGGGAGTGACCTTTGACAAGTGAAGTCCCTGCCTCCCTCTGCACCTGCCCATCTGCTCTGGTGATGCTTAAGAGCCCACCAGAGGTGGCCATGGGAGGGGACTGCCTCGGGAACCAAGACATAGGCCGCTCAC
>NW_011386310.1:0-667 GCF_000754665.1 Bison bison bison
CTGCTGCTGCTGCTGCTGCTGCGAAGTCGTTTCAGTCGTGTCCGAGTCTGTCGTGACCCCATGGACGGCAGCCCACCAGGCCCCGCAGTCCCTGGGGTTCTCCAGGCAAGAACACTGGAGTGGGTTGCCATGTCTTCCTCCAATGCATCAAAGTGAAATGTGAAAGTGAAGTCGCTCAGTCGTGCCCGACTCTGAGCGACCCCATGGACTGCAGCCTACCAGGCTCTTCCGTCCATGGGATTTTCCAGGTCAAGAGTACTGGAGTGGGGTGCCATTGCCTTACTCCCATATCTATTCACAAGCCTGCCTAAATCATTGACTTCTAGCCACCTTTGGGATGCCAAATGTACCACCCACCCTTACCAGGACCACTAGAGGAGAGAAAACACTTACCACAGGAGGTCCGGGTAAGGAACAAGGAACTAACAAGCTCCCACCAACCAGGATTCTGCAGAGGTCAACAAGAGGGCAGCAAGAGATGGGAGACTGCAGTCCAGAGGTCCTAGCAACTTCCAGCGAGCAGCAAAGACCCTAGCATAGTCTAAAACGAATTCAATGTTACCCAAAACAAATAAATCAACGGACAGAAGTTCTTGGAACACATGACTGAGATTAGGGGTGAGGCAGTACATGGATGTGCCAGGATACTCTTAAAGTACGAGAAAGC
>NW_011386311.1:0-708 GCF_000754665.1 Bison bison bison
ATTAAAAATTTTTTGGTAGTCACATGTGAAAAAGTTAAAATCAGGTGAAATTAATTTTAATAATACATTTTATTTCACTTAGATATAAAAATATTTCAACATTTAATCAGTGTAAATTATGATTGAGATTGTATATATTTTTTCTTATATGAAGTCCAATATGTATTTTGCCCTTGCATGCTAAATTATTTCAGTCATGTCTGACTCTTTACAATGCTTTGGACTGTAGCCCACCAGGCTCTTCTGTCCATGGGATTCTTCAGGCAAGAGTACTTGAGTGGGTTGCCATGGCATCCTCCAGGGGATTTTCCAGACTCAGGGATTGAACTTGCATCTTTATCTTGTGCACTGGCAGGCAGGTTCTTTACCACTAGCACCACCTGGAAAGCCCATTTTACCCTTACTGCTGCTGCTGCTGCTAAGTCGCTTCAGTCTTGTCCGACTCTGAGCGACCCCGTAGACCGCAGCCCACCAGGCTCCACCATCCCTGGAATTCTCCAGGCAAGAACACTGGAGTGGGTTGCCATTGCCTTCTCCAATGCACAGAATATCTTAATTCAGCTAAAGTGCTTGACCAGTGGCTACCATATTGGACATCATGGTCTGAATTATGAAAGAAGTAGGGTTTCTGTAATAGAGAGGGGGCTTCCCGAGGTGGCTCAGTGGGTAAGAATCTGCCTGCAATGCAGGAGATGCAGGAGACTTGGG
>NW_011386312.1:0-876 GCF_000754665.1 Bison bison bison
GTGCATTGGAAGAGGGCCTCATCTCCAGTTGAGGCAGGAACCTGAGGGTTCCTCTGATTTCAGACTCCGATCGCAGGGTCCCTGCAGACTGGGGACAGGAGAGTCAGGCCTCGTCTTGGGTTGAGGCATGGAACTCCGCTTGCCTCTCGAGGTGTCCCCGGGGAGAGAGGCCACTTGTCGAGCGGTATTTGGAACCTGGGGGTCTTTTCCGGACGATGCACGGGCGAGTCACTGCCCCTTCGTGTTGACTTCATTCACAGGGTGGAGTTCGGAGAGGTGTCCGGGCATCGGGTTCTTACCAAGAGGGGACCGGGAAATCGGGGTGCTTCGCAATGTGGAAGCACCCACGAGGCCACGTCTGGAATGTCGTCGTGAGACCGGCCTCATCCTGAGGTGCGACCGGAAGGTCGGGAACCCCTTCCAGACAAAGCAGGGGAGTCGACCCTCCTGTGGAGATCAGGAGGGTAGAAGGGGCTCAGAGGAAGTGGTGCCGGAAAACCTCGGTGTTCCTCTCCAGGGAGACCGGGATGCCGGGGAACTTGGTGGGGGCGTATCAAGGGTGCCAAGTACCGTTTCGACCTCCAATTCCTAACGTGGGACTTCTCCTGAGACGCTGTAGCGGGAAAGGGCTTCATCTTGCGATGACGGGGGAACCACGTGGTTTTTCTCGAGTTGCGGCGGGATTCTCTAGTTACGACGGGGAATTCAGGATGCCTCTTGTGTTGGCCCAGGGAAGTCCAATCTTCCATTCGAGTTGCGAAGGAAAGCTGGGGATTGCTCTCGAGTGACTGCAGGGCCAAAAGACCTCATCTAGGCTTGTGTCCAGAAGCCAATGTTCCTCTCCAGGGGCGACCGGGATCTCGGGGTTGCATTCCA
>NW_011386313.1:0-592 GCF_000754665.1 Bison bison bison
AAATGAAGAACCCCGGGGTTAGCAGAAGGAAAGAAATCATAAAAATTAGGGAAGAAATAAGTGAAAAGGAAAGGAAACTGTTACAAAAATCAGCGAAAGGAAAAGACAGTTCTTTAAGAAGATTAAAAAAAAAAAAAAGACAAGCCATTAGCCAGATTCATCAAGAAAGAAAGGGAGAAGAATCAATTCAACAAATTAGAAATGAAAATGGAAAAATCACAACAGACGACACAGAAATAGAAAGGATCCTGAGACTACTATCAGCAGCTATATGACAATAAAATGGACAACTTAGAAGAAATGGACAACTTAGAAGAAATGGACAAATACTCAGAAAAGTATAACCTTCCAAAACTGAACCAGGAAGAAATAGATAATCTCAACAGACCCATCACGAACACAGAAGGCAAAGCTGCAATCAAAAAGCTTCCAACCACAAGAAAAACTAAGCTCAGGACCAGATGGCTTATTCACCCTCCTGGTTACCCTGGCCACCTGGAGAAACAAAAAAAGGGAGTACAGAGTGGCGGTTTGTTTGGGGAAGAGGGTGAAGATGGATGGGAACAATGGCTTCAGGAGAAGGGGTGTGGGC
>NW_011386314.1:0-791 GCF_000754665.1 Bison bison bison
GCACCGAGTGGGTGATGTGAACCAATGATCTCATCCTCTGTTGTGTGCTTCTCCTCCTGCTTTCAATCTTTCTCAGCATCAGGGGCCTTTCCAATGAGTCAGTTCTTCATATAAGGTAGCCAAAGAATTGACGCTTCAGCATCAGTCCTTCCAGTGAATATCCAAGAGTAATACCCTTAAGGATTGACTGGATTGATTTCCTTGCAATCCAAGAGACTCTCCAGAGTATATGTGGGTATGAAAAAATATTCATTGTGCTTATGTTTCGTCTTTTGGAGACATAGAATAATACTTATGAATGTAATTCATAAAATGTTGATGTATTCTCTCATATGTATATGTGCGTATGAATAAATGTTTACTATGCTCTTGATGAAGGTGACAGAGGAGAGGGAAAAAGTTGGCTAAAAACTCAACATTCAGAAAATGAAGATCATGTCATTCGGTCCCATCACTTCATGGGAAATAGAGGGGAAACAGTGGAAACAATGTCAGACTTTATTTTGGGGGGCTCCAAAATCACTGCAAATGATGACTGCAGCCAAGAAATTAAAAGACGCTTACTCCATGGAAGAAAAGTTATGACCAAATCTAGATAGCATATTGAAAAGCAGAAACATTACTTTGCCACCAAAAAATCCATCTAGTCAAGACTATGGTTTTTCCAGTGGTCAAGTATGGATGTGAGAGTTGGACTGTGAAGAAAGCTGAGCGCCGAAGATTGATGCTTTTGAACTCTGGTGTTGGAGAAGACTCTTGAGAGTCCCTTGAACTGCAAAGGGATCCAAAAC
>NW_011386315.1:0-647 GCF_000754665.1 Bison bison bison
GAGAGAGAGAAAAGGAAACTCCACAGAATTTCAAAAGCTGTATATAGAGACAGAGATTTATAACAGCAATACAAATGTGACCGAAGAAAAATGAGGCTCAAAAGCTTCATTAGATTTCATAGTGCCAATGAAATTGGCAACTACACCGTGGGCGAGGGGAAGGAATTGAAACCAACCACACAAACCAAAATCCTAAAGAATCTACAGAGCAAGTCAAAACATGAGAATAATACAGGTTTTTCTTTAGTCATTGCTCTCAGAGTCCTTTCACCGGCTAAAATTGCAGTCCACCTCACCTCCCTAGGATGCCCTCCAAAACTGTGCTGAACTCTGAACCTGATTTGGGGGGAGCTCATTCTAATCCGGTCCTTCTCCTATACGTTTTTTGGCTCCAATGTTCACAACTATCGGAACTAGGACGTTTCCTTTTGTGGCAGTTATCAGTGTCTTTTTATATATTATTCAGTTCAGTTCAGTCGCTCAGTCGTGTCCGACTCTTCCCGACCCCATGAATCGCAGCACGCCAGGCCTCCAGTCCATCACCAACTCCCGGAGTTCATCAGACTCACGTCCATCGAGTCAGTGATGCCATCCAGCCATCTCATCCTCTGTCGTCCCCTTCTCCTGCCCTGAAGCCCTCCCAGCAT
>NW_011386316.1:0-802 GCF_000754665.1 Bison bison bison
AGGCAAAAGACACCAGAGAAGAACGTGAGGAGGCAAGCCTGAAGGGAAGTGGTCG
Source organism: Bison bison bison (assembly GCF_000754665.1). Taxonomy (NCBI): domain Eukaryota; kingdom Metazoa; phylum Chordata; class Mammalia; order Artiodactyla; family Bovidae; genus Bison; species Bison bison. The sequence goes on from NW_011386316.1 coordinate 56, forward strand.
TATCTCAATATGGCTGGGAAAATACGAGAGCCGTTGGAGCAGGGAGGTGACAGCATTGCATCTGCATTTCCAAAAGGTCATCTTGCTCCACGTCACTAATGATTGGAGAGGCTCAACTCCAAACTCCAAGGAGGGACCACTTCACATGAGTCCGACTGGGCCTCACTGCGATGTCTGTCAATAACCGATGCTGGAGAAGATGTGGAGCAAAGGGAACTCTCCTCCACGGTGAGTAGGAATGGGCGTGGGTAGAGCCGGTATGGAAAAGAATATGGAGGTTCCCGAAGGAACTAAAAGTGGAAGTAGCCTATGGTCCAGCAGTCCGACTCCCAGGCATAGATCCACCCACGGTATAAGTGAACAAGATAGATGCCCCGTTTGGGCTACATCTATCTGTGCGTGCGCGCGCACATGCGCATGCGCGATCGCCTCGAGGCAGGGGGTGGGGCGGGGGCCGGGGCTCTGGCTGGAGTCGGTGCAAGCCCCGGGATTGCCTGAGGCAAGCCAAAGGAGCCCCAGGTGGAGACGGGACTGCCGGTCGTCGGGTGTCCTGGAAGCCGACTGCGAATGCGGAGGGGCTCGCGGGCCGCGCGGAGGCAACCCAGGTCTGCAGCGGGAGTCGGGGCCCCGGCCACCCGCTCCCCGCGGCCCGGGAGGGGCTGGGGCTGCGGGGGGGGATCCCAAGAAATCGGGAACGCGCGGCGGGGGCTAAAGGACCTCTTCTGGTAGGCAAAAAGCCTCGAGCAC
>NW_011386317.1:0-858 GCF_000754665.1 Bison bison bison
TTTTTCCGAAAGATGCACGGAAAAACTGCCCCTTCGTGTTGACTTCATTCACAGGGTGGAGTTCGGAGAGGTGTCCGGGCATCGGGTTCTTCTCAAGAGGGGACCGGGAAATCGGGGTCCTACGGAATGTGGAACCACCCACGAGGCCACGTCTGGAATGTCTTCGTGAGACCGGCCTCATCCTGAGGTGCGACCGGAAGGTCGGGAACCCCTTCCAGACAAAGCAGGGGAGTCGACCCTCCTGTCCAGATCAGGAGGGGAGAAAGGGCTCAGAGGAGGGGGTGCCGGAAAACCTCAGTGTTCCTCTGGAGGAAGACCGGGATTTCGGGGAACTTTGTGGGTCGCATCAAGGGTGCCAAGTGCCCTTTCGACCTCCAATTCCTAACGTGGGACTTCTCCTGAGACGCTGTAGCGGGAAAGGGCTTCATCTTGCGATGACGGGGGAGCCACGTGGTTTTTCTCGAGTTACGGCGGGATTCTCGAGTTACGACGGGGAATTCAGGATGCCTCTTGTGTTGGCCCAGGCAAGTCCAATCTTTCACTCGAGTTGCGAAGGAAAGCTGGGGATTGCTCTCGAGTGACTGCAGGGCCAATAGACCTCATCTAGGCTTGTGTCCAGAAGCCAATATTCCTCTCTAGGGTCGACAGGGATCTCGGGGTTGCATTCCAGACGCACCCGGGGAGAAAGGCATTCATCTCGAGTGGAAGCAAAGAACCCCGCTCTGCTCTCGAATCGCGACGGGTATCTCTTGGAGCTCACTGGGTGGACTCAAGGGAGTCAAGCCTCCTGAGGCGTTTGGAGAGAGGTCGCGAGATTGGTCTCCAGGCCATGCAGGAGACGAAGGCCCTCATCTCTCG
>NW_011386317.1:4028-4639 GCF_000754665.1 Bison bison bison
TATTTTGGAACCTGGGGTTTTTTTCCGAACGATGCACGGAAAACTGCCCCTTCGTGTTGACTTCATTCACAGGGTGGAGTTCGGAGAGGTGTCCGGGCATCGGGTTCTTATCAAGAGGGGACCGGGAAATCGGGGTCCTACGGAATGTGGAACCACCCACGAGGCCACGTCTGGAATGTCTTCGTGAGACCGGCCTCATCCTGAGGTGCGACCGGAAGGTCGGGAACCCCTTCCAGACAAAGCAGGGGAGTCGACCCTCCTGTCCAGATCAGAAGAGGAGAAGGTCTCAGAGGAGGGGGTGCCGGAAAAACTCAGTGTTCCTCTCGAGGGAGAGCGGGATTTCGGGGAACTTTGTGGATCGCATCAAGGGTGCCAAGTGCCCTTTCGACCTCCAATTCCTAACGTGGGACTTCTCCTGAGGCGCTGTAGCGGGAAAGGGCTTCATCTTGCGATGACGGGGGAGCCACGTGGTTTTTCTCGAGTTACGGCGGGATTCTCGAGTTACGACGGGGAATTCAGGATGCCTCTTGTGTTGGCCCAGGCAAGTCCAATCTTCCACTCGAGTTGCGAAGGAAAGCTGGGGATTGCTCTCGAGTGACTGCAGGGCCAAT
>NW_011386318.1:0-622 GCF_000754665.1 Bison bison bison
TAGGGAGCCCAAACGCACAGGGGAAGCCCGCACAGCACATCCACCTGCCTCTAGGCGGGAGGACAGCTCCAGGGAAGGCCCGGTCTGGCAGGCGCTTTCTGGGCACAAACGGAGCAACACTCTGGCTGTGGAGCTGCCTCCCCAAGCCAGGGGCACCGGGACCCTGATTCCCTCCGTGCGGCGCTTAGTCTGGGCGGGGAAGCACCGGCTTGGGAATGCAGCCTGGGGCGCTTCCTTTCCCTCGGAAAGAGCTCTCCCTGCGGGAGGCTTTGGCAGTGTGCACACCCCCAGCCCCTAAGCCCTCTGCAAGGACGCCTGGCTCCTAGGTCCGAAGGGAAGGCGAGAGCTGAGCTGAGCAGCAGTCAGGCACCGGTCACGTCTCCCACACTCCCGCAGCCTGCTCCTTCCCGGGCGCGAACGCTAGAAGCTGGGCAGGGCTTGGGGAGGCTCGCCCAGGCCAGAGCAGCCTCTCGGCCGGGGCTCTGTGCTATCGCGCCTGGGCGCAGAGCTGGAGCTCCGCCGGTGTGGAAGCTCACTCGGTCCTTCCCAGTAACAGGCTTGCAAGCACCCGCCGGCAGCCAGCCTCTTCTCTCCCGCGTTCCGGGCATTGGGCTCCAAACTT
>NW_011386319.1:0-566 GCF_000754665.1 Bison bison bison
TTATCTTGACCTCTTGGCCCCTCAGATAAGTGGGGAAAATGAGCACTTCCACCTGGGGATAGCTTCTGCAGCACAGGCTCATAAGGAGGTGGAGAAATGAAGAGTTGAGTATAAAATGGGCCCCAGAGCAGAATAAAATAATTCTTCGTGCTTACATACCATATACCTCTGGGGTAACGATTCGGGCCCGTTTATTTTCCTGTTGGTTACCATATGCATGGATAGAATGCCGCAGGGTGAGCCAGACATGGTGCCTGGAGTTACCTTTCTTAGCACTTGATTTTCTTTTGCAGTTCCACTTTTCTATTTGAATAAAATCAGAATAAGCACAGCACATGCAGTGCTATTAGCACTCAATATTTCACATTTCTCTGAGGTGTTTCTATTTTCATGGGATTATGAGGACATTCTTAAACCCGAGTTTCGAGAGGGGTCCAAAAAGGAAGAAAGTGGTTCCTGCTTTAAAGGAATGCACTGATAAGGTGTAAAGTTGTAGGCACTATAGCTGAGAGGGTCCTAGGCTACAGGGGTGGACTGTTTGGGTCCATTAGTGCTCTCCCAGCTAC
>NW_011386320.1:0-816 GCF_000754665.1 Bison bison bison
AAATACTTAGCATGTAAAAATGGTTAAAATGGTGAAAATTTAAGTTAGATTTTTTTTTTACAACAATTAAAAACTTTTAACAACCAGGAAAAGAATTTGAATAGACATTTCACCAAAAATACTGCTTAACATGATTGAAAGTGAAAGAAATTAAGTCGCTCAGTCCTGTCCGACTCTTTGCGACCCCATGGACTGTCGCCTATCAGGCTCCTCCATCCATGGGATTTCCAGGCAAGAATGCTGGGGTGGATTGTCATTTCCTTCTCCAGGGGATCTTCCTGGCCCAGGAATCAAACCCAGGTCTCCTGCATTGCAGGCAGACACTTTACCTTCTGAGCCACCAGGGAAGCCCTTAGCAAAATGTAAATCAGTTTCATTGAAATACTACTTCACACACATTAGCTTGGCTATAATCAAAACCAGGAAAAATAACAAGTGCTGCAGAGGATGTGGAGAAAACGAATCTTCATATATTGTTGAAAAATGTTGAAAATATACTGCTGAAATATATTGTTGAAAATATATTGCTCTAAAATGGTACAACCACTTTGGTTTGTCAGTACCTCAAAAATTAAATATATAGTAGCCATATGATCCAGAAATCTCACTCTTTTTGTATATATATATATAAAAAAAAATCCCTGAAACTATTAAGTCCATTCAAAAACAGTGTTCCCAACAGCATTACTCACAAGAGCCACAAAGAATACACCATCCAAATATTATCTATTAATTGATGAATGGAATAAAAAATCGTGGTAATTGTTCACAATGGAGTTCATGTAAGCCATATACCATATTGATGTACCATATACA
>NW_011386321.1:0-815 GCF_000754665.1 Bison bison bison
GTATCTTTTGAGCGATGATGAGCATCAGACACGATCCCTCTCCGTGGCGTGGTTTCGGGCACGACACACCAATACGGGGACACATACATTCCACGTCCCTCTCGGCCATCGAGAGAGGCCGTGTACGGCACGTGATGCCACGGGACCGGTGAGGTCCTCGGGTTCAGCCCTCCCTCGACTTGGCTGTGGTCTTTGGTTGTGTTCTGTTCCGTGTGTGCTTTCTGACCCACGTGATCTCTCCGGATAGGGCACCCCATCCAAGCTCAAACCCATCGAGTCTGTGTGACTCCTAGTCACGCATCAGGTGGGGATATCGACGCCCTCCACGTGGATCCATAACAATCGCCGTTCTGGGTTCAGGAGGATCCTGTTGTGTGTTCTGGGCGCGGCTACGTGCTGTCCGTGTGAACTGTGGACGAGGTTCGTGACATTGAACAGGAGACAGGGATCAAGACCATCCCCACTGGAAAGAAAATAGCCACAAAGCAAAATAGGCTGTCTGGGGAGGGCCTTACACATAGCTGTGAGGAGAAGAGAAGCGAAAACAGAGGAGAAAAGGACAGATACACACATCTGAATGCAGAGTTCCAAAGAATAGCAAGAAGAGATAAGAAAGCCTTCTTCAGCGATCCATGCAAAGACATAGAGGAAAAGCACAGAATGGGATAGACTAGGGATCTCTTCCAGAAACTCAGAGATACCAAAGGAACATTTCATGCAAAGATGGGCTCGATACAGGACAGAAATGGTATGGACCCAACAGAAGCAGAAGATATTCAGAAGAGATGGCAAGAATACACAGAAGAACCTTACAA
>NW_011386322.1:0-571 GCF_000754665.1 Bison bison bison
GGTGAGGGTGTAGTGGGTTTTAGTTAAGGAAAGAATTTACTTAGCCTAAGGTCTAACGTGATTAATATCAAAGGTTAATACTTATTTCTTCTATATATTCATTAATGTGTGTAAGGGCAGGGGATATGGAGACTTAGCAACAAACATTGGCTCAACAAATGAAAAACCCTTCATCAACACAATTTCTAATTAGCCCACTCACTATACTTATAGTTTTCTAACTTCTCTAAAGAACCTGTTTTTAGAGGGTTTAAAGCATCTCGTGCCTCTCACGGTTGGGAGGCTGTGAGCAATCACATGTGGCCGGAGGAGCCTGTCAGGCAGGCTAGAGAACCTTCAGAGGAGTTTGTAGGTTAAAACACTCTTGTCACACCCAAGAGTTTTTATTGACTGGAGCTCTAGGTTAACTCCTTCTCCGAAAGAGGTGGTGGGGGACAGCCCCCCGTAAAGTCAGAGGTGTAGGTAAGAGCACAAAGTAGTAAAAGTAGGGAAGCTCTGGTTATGGGGGTAGACGCTCGAGGATTTCCAGGGGGACTCCTGAGGCTCGATCCCGCCTTTGTGTATGTCGAGT
>NW_011386323.1:0-549 GCF_000754665.1 Bison bison bison
TTGTTCCTGACTTTAGAGGAAATGCTTTCAATTTTTCACCATTGAGGATAATGTTTGCTGTGGGTTTGTCATATATAGCTTTTATTATGTTGAGGTATGTTCCTTCTATTCCTGCTTTCTGGAGAGTTTTTATCATAAATGGGTGTTGAATTTTGTCAAAGGCTTTCTCTGCATCTATTGAGATAATCATATGGTTTTTGTTTTTCAATTTGTTAATGTGGTGTATTACATTGATTGATTTGCGGATATTGAAGAATCCTTGCATCCCTGGGATAAAGCCCACTTGGTCATGGTGTATGATCTTTTTAATGTGTTGTTGGATTCTGATTTGCTAGAATTTTGTTTAGGATTTTTGCATCTATGTTCATCAGTGATATTGGCCTATAGTTTTCTTTTTTTGTGGCATCTTTGTCAGGTTTTGGTATTAGGGTGATGGTGGCCTCATAGAATGAGTTTGGAAGTTTACCTTCCTCTGCAATTTTCTGGAAGAGTTTGAGCAGGATAGGTGTTAGGTCTTCTCTAAATTTTTGGTAGAATTCAGCTGTGAAG
>NW_011386324.1:0-616 GCF_000754665.1 Bison bison bison
GAATCCTCTTATCTAACTCCCTAGAAGACTTGTGTGGCAAACCACCAAGAAGTCTGCTAAACAGACTCTGATAAACAGACTGTTGGAGGAAGCTATTATTTTAAAACTAAGAAATTGATATCAACAGGAAAAAATGGGAGATAGATACACAGAGAGATAAAACATAATAAAATGAGGCTAGAAATGGTGTGGTTCAGGCATAGAAGGAAGAGAAAGAGTAAAAAAGAATGTACTACTAAGGGAACAAAATTCCCTCAGGTAAGCATGAGGTATCTAATAAAACCAAAATAATAATGTGTAACAAATAATTACAGTGGGAATCAGGCAGTTCTACTGATTTTTCCTAGTCTTGCTCACAAGTTATCTGAGGATAGGCTGGCTATCACCTGATATACAATGACCTTCGCTGCCTCAGCTGAAGTAACCTGGATTCTACTAATGTCACATTTTCCAGCAGACCAGACTAGCATGTTCTTTTTTTCTACAACAGGAGAAGGCAGGTGACCAAGCTCAACTGCACAAGAATGTTACCAGACTCTCCAGTAGAAACAAGCAAGTCTGAACAAAGGGAAAAATACATGACAGTAATGCATTATCCTCCATGACCTGAGGCCCT
>NW_011386325.1:0-725 GCF_000754665.1 Bison bison bison
TCTATTCACAGGGTGGAGTTCGGGAGAGGTGTCCGGGCATCGAGTTCTTCTAAGAGGGGACCGGGAAATCGGGGTCCTACGGAACGTGGAACCACCCACCAGGCCACGTCTGGAATGTCTTCGTGAGACCGGCCTCATCCTGAGGTGCGACCGGAAAGTCGGGAACCCCTTCCAGACAAAGCAGGGGAGTCGACCCTCCTCTCCAGATCAGGAGGGGAGAAAGGGCTCAGAGGAGGGGGTGCCGGAAAACCTCAGTGTTCCTCTCGAGGGAGACCGGGATTTCGGGGAACTTTGTGGGTCGCATCAAGGGTGCCAAGTGCCCTTTCGACCTCCAATTCCTAACGTGGGACTTCTCCTGAGACGCTGTAGCGGGAAAGGGCTTCATCTTGCGATGACGGGGGAGCCACGTGGTTTTTCTCGAGTTACGGCGGGATTCTCGAGTTACGACGGGGAATTCAGGATGCCTCTTGTGTTGGCCCAGGCAAGTCTAATCTTCCACTCGAGTTGCTAAGAAAAGCTGAGGATTGCTCTCGAGTGACTGCAGGGCCAAGAGACCTCATCTAGGCTTGTGTCCAGAAGCCAATGTTCCTCTCCAGGGGCGACAGGGATCTCGGGGTTGCATTCCAGACGCACCCGGGGAACAGGCATTCATCTCGAGTGGAAGCAAAGAACCCCGTCTGCTCTCGAATCGCGACGGGTATCTCTTGGAGCTCACTGGGTGACTC
>NW_011386326.1:0-955 GCF_000754665.1 Bison bison bison
TCCTCCCAGCTGAGTTCCATGATTACTGCCTGCTGACTGATTCCTGCCTACTCAGCTCTTTGTTCATTGCCTCCAGAGGCACATGATCAGCGTATAATAGCAAACATGATCAGCGCATGATCAGTCACATGATCAGCACCATTAAGTCATTGATCACTACATGATAGTCATGTGATCAGTCCATGCTCAGTCACGGTATCAGTGCATGATCAGCCACGTGATCAATGCATGATAAGCCAGGTGATCAGTGCATGATACCCACGTGATTAGTGCATGATATAGAAGTGATCTGTGCGTGACCAGGCACGTGATCAGTGTATGATCTGCCACGTGATCAGTGCATGATAGCCACGTGGTCAGTGCATGATCAGTCACGTGATCAGTGTATGATCAGCCATGTGATTAGTGCATGATCAATTACGTGATCAGTGCATGATCAGCCACGTGATCAGTGCATGATCAATTAAGTGATCAGTGCATGATCAGTCACGTCACCAGTACCTGGGAGCTAGTTGATCATTGCATGATCAGCCTAGTGAGCAGGGCATGATAGCCACGTCATCAGTGCATGATCAGTCACGTGGTCAGTGCATGATCAATTACGTGATAAGTGCATGATCAGTCACTTGACCAGTACATGGTAACTACGTGATCATTGCCTGTTCAGCCACGTGAGCAGTGCATGATATCCACGTGATCAGTGCATGATACCCACGTGATCAGTTCATGATTAATCACGTGATCTGTGCATGACAGGCACATGATCAGTGTATGATATCCACGTGATCATTGTATTATAGCCACGTGATCAGTTTATGATTAGTCACGTGACCTGTGCATGACCAGGCACGTGATCAGTGCATGATCAGCCACGTGATCAGGGCCTGTTGAGCTGCGGGATTACTGTCTGCTCATCTGCTTGACAATTGCCAGCTGAGCTTCACGATTCCTGCCT
>NW_011386327.1:0-668 GCF_000754665.1 Bison bison bison
AGCACCAACACGAAGGCCAAGGGGAGAAAGGCAACCCAACCAGTCCCAAAGAAACTTCTCCACCAGCATCGCACCGGTGCCTGAGTGGAGATATGTCGCGCCACGTTCATTTCTGAAAGCAAAGGTCCTCCCCGCACTGAGGAAAGACCCGAGCCTACCCTAGATTGTGATAGCAAGACAACTGGACTTCCGACTCTGCCCGTCCTGTCTGGCAGTCTCATCCAGCTGGGCCCCGGGCAAACGCCTCTGGACGCGAGGAGATGCGGCCGGCCTCCAAAGTGCCTGGGGCGGTGGGGAAGCTGTCCTCCCCTAGCTGCTTTCTCGACTGCCTCATGGGCCCGTGACCCGCTGGGGGGGGCACCTGAGGCCCCTTATCGACCACCTCTTGCGTTTTTCTTTCTTTGGCTTGGCTGATGGCTTCAAACCCCAAACCCTCCATCAAACTTTGGCAGACCGGGAATTTGCGATGGGACATCCCCGACTCGAGGGCCAACTCTGGCTCCTGACTGCGCTAGTCGGCGTGGCAAGGACAGAGAACGTTCCGATGGCTTGTTTCCCCCGCATGGCTACCTACGCCGCACCATGCCCTCCGCACGTAGAGAGGACAAAGAATGATGAGCAGTATCTTCCCCTGAGAACACGAACAAGCGTGCCCTGCACGAGGAAGC
>NW_011386328.1:0-583 GCF_000754665.1 Bison bison bison
GCCTCCAACGAGACGAGCGGGCCCGACCAGGGACCGCGCCGGGGACCCAGACCGTCCTAAATGGGGCACCCAGGACGGCCCAAGCCGGTCCCCACCTCCTGACCAGGATTCAGGGAGGTGGGGAGGGGTGAGACAAAGTCACATCCGACGACCGAGACCCACGAAGGCACGCTGAAGGGTCGAGCGCGCCCTCCCCGGCCACCCGCGGAAGCAGGGTCCGGTCCATCCACGTCTCCAGACCCATCGGGACTTTGAAAAAGAAACAGCATGTGTGCCAGGAGACGCCTCGGGCGACCGGACCCCACGGGTTGGGGTGGGGGGTGGGGGCGGCCGCACACGCGCCCGCCTCTCCCCGTCAACCCTCACGACTCCGGCGGGCGGGTCCCCACCTCCGGAGTGCGACGCGGAAAACACCTCGGTCAGAAAGAACCCGAGGGCCTGGACCCAGGTGCGCCCTCTGGCGACCTCCAAGCCACAGTCCGAGCCGGTCCCACCTCTGGAGCGGGGCCGAGGGCGAAGCAAACGCTCCTGAGGGTGGCCCAGGAGTCCGGACCGCCGAGCCCGAGTCCAGGCGCTCCGGGCA
>NW_011386329.1:0-811 GCF_000754665.1 Bison bison bison
GGCAGTCACTCGCCTCGTGCAGCCCCTGAGCACGTGAGACAGGCTGGTGCAAAGCCCGATGTGGAAATCACACAGAGGATTTCAAGACTCATGGTGAAAGAAGGACGTCGAGTAGCCCGTTGGTTTTTAGGAAATTTTAGATTGTGTAGGTGGCTCGTATTATCTTTCTGACGCACAGCACAGTCCACGTGAATGGCTCACGCTTTGTCTGAGCTTTTCGGTGATGCCTGAAAGGACTACTCAGAATTCTGAACCACACACAACAGCCACACACTCTAAATCCATCTATAATGCAAACACATTCAGTGTTCAAAAACCAGAAGTGCTATACGTGTTATAGCAGTGGATTAGCCATAAGGAAAATGGAACTCGACTTCTGCTAAGCATCTGCTCAAACTCATGTCCACTGAGTTGGTGATGCCGTCCAACCATCTCATCCTCTGTCATCCACTCTCTTCCTGACTTCAATCTTTCCCAGCATCAGGGTCTTTTCCAATATGAAAATTCATATTAAAAAACTGGAAATAATTACCTCAAGCATTTTTAAATGCAATAACAAAGTTGCCAAGTCTGTGTTTTGTAAGATGAGCATCAATTTCAAGGTTTAAAAAGCTGTTTTAGGACCTACTGTATTAAAAAAAAAATAGGAGAGAAGACAAAAGAATGATCTATTTGAGATTGGCTCTGTATGAGAAATTGCTGAGACTAATTGACGGGACGGGTCATGGGTATTTATTATACTACTCCATCCACTTTTGTGCATGTTTGCAATTCTCCATCGTAATACATTTAAAAAGTTTATTTTCTGTCA
>NW_011386330.1:0-1135 GCF_000754665.1 Bison bison bison
TGTCAGTCACTGATCATTGCCTGATAAACACGTGATCAGTGCATGATGAGCCATGTGATCAGTGCCTGATCAGCCACGTCATCAGTGCATGCGCAGTCACGTCCTCAGTGCATGATAGCCACGTGATCAGTGCATGCTCAGTCACGTGATCTGTACTTGATCAGCCACGTGATCAGTGCCTGCAGAGTCCCGTGATCAGGGCCTGCTGAGCTGTGTGATTCCTGCCGGCTCATCTGCATGACAATTGCCAGCTGAGCTGCGTGATTCCTGTCGGCTCATCTGCCAGACAATTGCCAGCGGAGATGCGTGATTCCTGCCTGGTCACGTGCTTGATTATTGCCAGTTGAGCAGCATGATTCGTCACTGCTGAGCTCCATGCTTATTGCCTGCTGATTGCGTGGTTCGTGTCTGCTCAGCTCTTTGAGTATTGCCTCCTTAGGTCCCTGTTCGGTCGCCACCTGCCGGGGACCAGCCCCAACTGATCCTGGGTATTCGAAGTAGAGATGGCCTAGGCGACTATTTATATGCTAATCCGAGATGTCAAGAATAATAGTATGAGGAGAGCTCAGTAGGAAACTTCGGTGGAGAAAAGAGACTGAGTAGCTTGGTTTACGCGGAAGACCAATCAACTTCAAGACAAGAAGTTTGCACCACTTAGGTAGGCCGCAGGCGCCCTCTCGAAAAGCGAAAGGTGCCTCACCCTAGACACCTTCTCGAGTGGGTCTTAGCAGCCCAGGCATAATTAGTAAGCGTGGTGGGTTCCGCGCTCCAGATGGAGACTCAGCTGGAAGTTAAAGGGAAGAATGACAAGGAACTTTATGAATTGGAGCTGTAAGTTAACTCTTTGACAGAGAGAGCGAGATGGTGGTGGGGGACAGCCCCCAGTGAAATCAGAGGTGAGGGCACAAAGCAATACAGTAGGCAGACTCTGGTTTTTCTGGTGTGGGGATGCTCGAGAATATCCGGGTGGACTCCTGAGGCTCGATCCCGCATTTGCGTATGCCGAGCCTCCTTCCTCATGACCTTTGTCCAGAGTGGAATGCCTCCCCGGCTCCCGGCACATGATCAGTGCATGCTCAGTCACGATATCAGTGCCTGCTCAGCCACGTGATCACTGACGGCACAGTCACGTGAT
>NW_011386331.1:0-500 GCF_000754665.1 Bison bison bison
GCTTCGGTTTGTTTTTGATACTCAGCCATATTCAGATGAGCAGTTGAAGCTCTAGGCCCAAGAGAGCCCCAGGGACTTGTCTTCGTATCTAATTAATCCCACTCTATTTGAATGGAAAGCAGAGAACACGCTGTCTCAAAAATAATTGATGGCCAACAAATGTTAGTTGAGGTGAATTATTCTTTTCATTAACTGCTGTTGTTACAGTTCTGAAACAGAGATGTTATGGAGACAAAAACAAATCTGGAATCTTTAGATGAGAAAGCTCTCTCACAGCTGACACATTTACAAGTATGAGACCTAAATAATTTCCCATGGGCTGTGTAAATGCCCAGTGAAAGGCAAAGATAAGGAATATTACAGAAAGCAAGAAAAACCAGAACAGTGGACACTAGTTTTGAGCAGAGAGCAGACAGGTCAGCCTCAGAATGTGGGGACTGACTCGAGCCTTGAAAGGTCACTGAACTAGGTATGTAGGCTTCTTAACAAGGCAACACTCT
>NW_011386332.1:0-506 GCF_000754665.1 Bison bison bison
GGTAAATGTGTCATCTTTTTTACTGAAGTCACTTATTTCAGTAATTCCTTGTCTTTGCTCCTGCAAACTCACTCTTCTATGCATCCATATCTAAACTCCTAAAGCAAGCAATCTATACTAGTTGCAAACTGTTTCTTTGCCACTCTGTGTTCCTCCAATTTGATTTCTAGCTCCAATGATTTCCTCAAATATTTTCTTTTCTTCTTTTGATCTTTTCTTCGTCTTGTCCCTGCTTGACTTTTCTGTAACATTAAGTTATTGATTATCCACTCCTGTTTTTAGCTGCCTTCATTTACATGACTCTGGGTAGTTCCTATAATTGTCAAATGTCCTTTTGATCACTGACCATCCATGTATTCACTCCACATTGTTTGGTGTGGTTTCACTGACCTTACTCATGCCAGTCACCTCCTCATTTTAAGTAGGACTCCCAAAGCTTAACCTTAACCTAGAAACTCTTCTCTCTTTTCTGTGTGCTTCAGTTAAAATGTCACTTAAGAGGTATT
>NW_011386333.1:0-857 GCF_000754665.1 Bison bison bison
TGAAAAAGACTAGAGATCTCTTCAAGAAAATTAGAGATACCAAGGGAACACTTCATGCAAAGATGGGCTCAATTAATGACAGAAATGATATGGACCTAACAGAAGCAGAAGACATTAAGAGGAGAACTGTACCAAAAATATCTTCAAGACCCATTTAATCACAATGGTCTGATCACTCACCTAGAGACAGACATCCTGGAATGTGAAGTCCAGTGATCCTTCGGAAGCAACACTATGAACAAAGCTAGTGGAGGTGATGGAATTCCAGTTGAGCTATTTCAAATTATCAAAGATGCTACTGTGAAAGTTCTGCATTCAATATGCCAGTAAATCTGGAAAACTCATAAGTGGCCACAGGACTAGAAAACATTAGCTTTCCTTCCAATCCCAAAGAAAGGCAATGTCAAAGAATGCTCGAACTACAGAACAATTACACTCATCTCACACACTAGTAAAGTAATGCTCAAAATTATCCAAGCCAGGCTTCAGCAATACATGAACCATGAACTTCCAGATGTTCAAGGAGGTTTTAGCAAAGGCAGAGGAACAAGAGATCAAATTGCCAACATCTGTCAGATCATGAAAAGCAAGAGAATTCCAGAAAAACACCTATTTATTCTTTATTGACTATGCCAAAGCCTTTGAGTGTGTGAATAACAATAAACTGTAGGAAATTCTCAAAGAGTTGGAAATACCAGACCACCTGATCTGCCTCTTGACAAATCTGTATGCAGGTCAGGAAGCAAGAGTTAAAACTGGACATGGAACAGCAAACTGGTTCCAAAGCGGGAAAGGAGTACATCAAGGCTGTATATTCTTGCCGTGCTTATTTAACTCATATGCAGAGTACATCATAA
>NW_011386334.1:0-525 GCF_000754665.1 Bison bison bison
GGGTATTTAAACACAAAATGTGAGATTAACTTAGTCACGCCTTCCATGTCCTACTCACTAGTACTGATTGTTATGGTCCTAACTACCAGGAGAAACACACACACACACACACACACACACACACGCAGCACAAGCACACGTATTTGCCACCAGTAGCCACGTAGCCTGGTATAGCTGAAGCAGTGTCTTTTCATTCTTAGACCCATGGACCAAATACTAATGTTTAGTGGTGCTGCAGACACAAAGTTTCTCCATACAAGGAATCTGCCCTCTAGATCCCTAATTAAAAAGAAAAGAATCACCTAGATTTTCCACCTAAATTTCTTTCAGTCAGACACAATGAAGAGGCCTTGTTTGACCTAACTTTTATCTTTTTTTAACTAATCTTAATTATGCGTATCCAAGGCGGACACCCACAACTTTTGATCAGTAAAAACAGGTGTAATAGGAACTGAAGCTATTAGTCAAGTGGGTACAAAGTTACCGGTTGTACCAGATAAATAAGTTCTATAGACTAATGTGTAG
>NW_011386335.1:0-739 GCF_000754665.1 Bison bison bison
TCCCCTTATATAACTTAAGTCAAAGTTTTTTACTTGGAAATTAGAGCTACTGAGACCTGTTTGTATCCACATGATTGTCAAGCACAATTTGCCTAAAGTGCATCTTCCATTAACACTAGAAGCAAGGTTGGGTAGCTAAGCACCTGGGTCAGAGATGCCCACTCTGCAGGTCTCCCTGCCCAGGTCTCTATGTGCCCAATATGTGTGGGAGCCTGTGCAGCAGGAGGACAAGGCCCTGCCTTCATGGGACTCCTGTTCTTATGGGGATGGATGTGACAAGGAGGATGACATACTGGCTGTCTCCTTGAGGAGCTGGTGCCTCATGGGGTCTGGATGACATGAAGGTGGGGGCCATGCAACACCTGGGGGAGGCAGTTAGAAGTCTTAGTAAAGCTGAGGAGACAGAAGTGTGGGCTCAGGATAGGGTATCAGTTTCTAGAGCTGCTGTAACAAAGCACTGCAAACTGGGTGACAAAACAACAGAAGTTTATCTTTTTCCTGTTCTGGAGGCTATAGATCCCAGATCCAGGTGCCGGCAGGGCCATGCTGTCTCTGAAGGCTCCAGGGGAGAATCCTTCCTTCCAGCTGGTGGTGGTCATGGATCTTCCTTGTGTTCCTTGGCTTCCAGCTGCAGCACTGTGGTCTCTGCCTCTGATGTCACATGGCCGTTGTCCCCGTGTCTGAGTCTCTTCTCATAAGGATATCAGTCACATAGGATTTAAGGTCACCCTGTTCCAGT
>NW_011386336.1:0-648 GCF_000754665.1 Bison bison bison
CAGGCCGCAGAGGAGAGAAAACACTTACCACAGGAGGTCCGGGTAAGGAACAAGGAACTAACAAGCTCCCACCAACCAGGATTCTGCAGAGGTCAACAAGAGGTCAGCCAGAGATGGGAGACTGCAGTCCAGAGGTCCTAGCAACTTCCAGCGAGCAGCAAAGACCCAGCATAGTCAAAACGATTCAATGTTACCCAAAACAAATAAATCAACGGACAGAAGTTCTTGGAACACATGACTGAGGTTAGGGGTAGGCAGTACATGTATGTAGCCAGGATACTCTTAAAGTATACTCTTAACGTAGATGAGGTAGAACAAGGTAGGAGGAAAACTTACTGTTTGGTTTCAGGTCGCTTCTGAGCCTTTTGGGGGAACCGACCTGAAGCCAGAGTCTAGCCGAAATACACAGGCTTTGAACATCGCTGAAGACCAACATTTCCTAAGGAAAAAACGCATTGCTTAGCTCAAGGTTTGTCTGGGAAATTCTTACACATCAGGAGATGGCTCCGAGGTGGATTTCTACAACGAACATCCATGCAAAGGACAAGCCTGCACAGCTCTGTGCACATCTGCCCCCTCCCCCCCTCACAGCCAGCAGCATTTCCAAGTGACCTCCTAAGGACCTTCGCCAAACTACAGGGGCACCTC
>NW_011386337.1:0-878 GCF_000754665.1 Bison bison bison
AGGGAACAAACACTGCAGCCAAATAATCATACCAGTGAAATACAGACCTTGCCCACTGAGTTTTAAGGTGTGGTAAATTAGCAGGCTTTTCTGGAAGCTCTGAAAATATGAAGCCATAAGTAAAAGCTAGACCTTGGGTGCATCTCCCTATCCAGCCAGGGGGAAGCCTTGCCCATAGGTAAGAGCCACATATCCAGTAGGTCCCGTTTGGAGCAAGCCACCGTAACTGAGATATCCAGTCCCAATCAGTGCCTGGCCAGGCAAAGGGAGGACCTGAACTGGGGTTGGAAAATACGGGAATGATTACCTTGCATATTTCCTGAGGCAAAAGTCCCAATTGTTTCCAATCATTATAATTAAGTTGTTGGCTAACTTCTGGGGATGGCTCTATTTGTTCCCAGCATATAGGGGCAGTAGACATTAGATGTCCTTTTTCAGAAGTTAGCCATATAACCTCAATCATCCCATATTTGATAAACGTCAGGTAAAAAGCCACTAGATCTAGACCCATTTACCTTATGTGTAACGAAATAATCATTAAACCAAGACAATGTATAATCAAAATTAAAAGCCACGTTATGTCCACAAACTACAAAGTGTTGTACCAGTCCATTTTAGGGTTGTTAGATGTCATCAGATTAAGAAGAGGCATCACATACGATTGTTGTCGAAGGTATTCTCAGACTTGGAAAAAGTCTTTTCCTTGAAGTGGAGATGTCCACCATGGGAAGCCTTCCACTGATGAAAAGGGGAGCACTCTGCACACCCAGCAGTTAGACTGATGGTGGAATGCAGCCTAAGAGTGAGCCCAGGACAGGAAGGCATTGTCTTGAGGATCAAACGGCAAACTCAGGATTTTTGGAGTCAGCAGAAGTAGG
>NW_011386338.1:0-859 GCF_000754665.1 Bison bison bison
GGTGGATTCATTTTGATATTTGGCAAAACTAATACAATTATGTAAAGTTTAAAAATTAAATAAAATTTAAAAAAAAACACATGGTACACACATGGCCACTAATTGTTTACACACTTATATGTCCAAAATGCATTTTCCTACCAATGCTTTCAAATACTTTATCCATTATAGCATTAACCTGAAGTTCAGGACCTTGTCATCTAAGTCAGGTCCAGATATGGATCAGGGTCCACTTCTGCAGTATCTCAAGTGTTCAGTCATTCAGTTGTGTCCTACTCTTTGTGACCCGATGGACTGCAGCACGCCACGGTTCCCTGTCCATCATCAACTCCAGGAGCTTGCTCAAACTGAAGTCCACTGAGTTGGTGATGGCATCCAACCATCTCATCCTCTGCCGTCTGCTTCTCCTGCCTTCAATCTCTCCCTCATCAGGGTCTTTTCCAATGGGTCAGTTTTTCGAATCAGGTAGCCAAAGTATTGGAGCTGCTGCTTCAGCATCAGTCCTTCCAATGAATATGCAGGACTGCTTTACTTTAGGATTGACTAGTTTGATCTCCTTGCAGTCCACAAGACTCTCAAATCTTCTCCAAGACATCAGTTCAATTTACACAAATGTAGTTCCTCTAGACCTGATGATCTATGAACAAAAGAGATGAATTAATCTGCTCACTTTCACAGCCAACACACAGTGGTGGTGAGGCACAGATAACCTTCATAGACACTCCTGTTCCAGAAGGGAGGGGAGATGGGAGTCAATAGTAGCAGTTCTGAAATCCCATGGGATCTTGTTGGCAGTCCTTTGATTAGGATTTAAGGCTGGAAACTTCCTAGGCTTCAGTCTCTGAATTTTTAATCTGCC
>NW_011386339.1:0-760 GCF_000754665.1 Bison bison bison
TAAGCAATGCAAAGCAAAACAAAAACAACAAAACTATTGACGTACAGCTAATTTATAAACTGATGTTAGTCCTTGTTTCCAAAAATAATATCTGAAGACAGAAATAAGGAACTGACAGCATTTAGAGCAATTAGGTACAATTAAGTACTGTAACAGACACAGTCCAAGGGATGATGTAAATGCCGATGCCTTCATTTTAAATTCTCTAACAAGGAAAGGAGGGTGTCAGAGGATGAGATGGCTGGACAGCATCACTGATGCAATGAATATGAACTTGGGCAAACTCCAGGAGATGATGAGGGACAGAGAGGCCTGGCATGCTGCAGTCCATGGGGTCGCAAAGAGTCGGACATGACTGGATGACTGAACAACAACAGCAATGAGGATATTATTTTTTCTCCAATATAAAAACAAAAATACAGATATGGAACGTAGAAAGCAACACATACGGGTGAATGGAAGTTCTTGAATCTAGCACCCAGAGTCTGTGCCATGAAGACATGCTGTCTTCACTGCATAAGTCTTAACTTCATCACCAGACAGGCATTACATCCAAAGGAAGAAAGGGTCTATCACACTTAACCTCAGAAGGCCCGAAAATCAGTCACTTTTTAGCTTTGGCAAGTGAACAGTGAGTGGGGTGGCAGTTGTTGATTGCTGTCTTTGTCATTGTTGCCAAATCCCACGGCCAGACTGAAGCTCCATTCTAAAGGACCCACGTGTCCAATTGAAACAGAGGATGACCTTGTCATAGGCAAGG
>NW_011386340.1:0-1102 GCF_000754665.1 Bison bison bison
ACAGTTATCAAGACAGTATGGTACTGGCCAAAGACAGAAATAATAGATCAATGGATAAAATAGAAAGCCCAGAGATAAATCCACGCACATATGGACACCTTATCTTTGACAAAGGAGGCAAGATTATACAATGGATTAAAGACAATCTCTTTAACAAGTGGTGCTGGGAAATCTGGTCAACCACTTGTAAAAGAATGAAACTAGACCACCTTTCTAACTACCATACACAAAAATAAACTCAAAATGGATTAAAGATATAAACGTAAGACCAGAAACTATAAAACTCCTAGAGGAGAACATAGGCAAAAACACTCTCCGACATACATCACAGCAGGATCCTCTATGACCCCACCTCCCAGAATATTTGGAAATAAAAGCAAAAATAAACGAAAACTGGGACCTAATTAACCTTAAAAGCTTCTGCACATCAAAGGAAACTATTAGCAAGTGAAAAGACAGCCTTCAGAATGGGAGAAAATAATAGCAAATGAAGCAACCGACAAACAACGTAATCTCAAAAATATACAAGCAACTCCTACAGCTCAACTCCAGAAAAATAAACGACCCAATCAAAAAATGGGCCAAAGAACTAAATAGACATTTACTCCAAAAAAAGACATACAGATGGCTAACAAACACATGAAAAGATGCTCAACATCACTCATTATCAGAGAAATGCAAATCAAAACCACTATGAGGTACCATTTCACACCAGTCAGAATGGCTGCGATCCAAAAGTCTACAAATAATGTGACATTGTCTTTCTCAGTACACTGACTCAACAAGTATCTCTTTCCAGCTCACAATACGCTAGGCATCGCTAATACATTGGCCAACTAGAAAGATAGTTTCCTGCCTCCATGAAGCTGACAGAGTAGAAGAGAATAACTGTTTAATTAATTATAATTGTGGTAAGTGTGCGCAAAGAAGTAGAGATCATTTTAGGAGCCCATAATGGGAAACCAATCTTCACTTAGGCAAGCAAAACAAAAAGAGGCATTTAAACTGATGCCTCAAGGATGGGTAGACTTCAGCTTTGCCCTGTGAAGACAATGGGAAAAAGCTGATGGCAAGAATGTCAGGCAGAGGAAAAAGAAACATA
>NW_011386341.1:0-578 GCF_000754665.1 Bison bison bison
TGGTATTAGCTGTGTACGTGTTGTATTGCTGTAATATATATTAATTAACATATTAATTATAAAGATTAATTCAAGTATATTATGTCAATAAGTTTATACTTGTTGCCATGTATAAATACATATATAAATACATTTTGCATTTAGATATATCTGTATACCAAAATGAGATAAGGAGGTTATACATTTATTATTTAAATTTATACAGAGACCTAAACTAAACATTACACCTAAATTAACATATCCCAAAATTTATGTTGTTAAAATGTAAATTTTAAAAATTTAAAAATTAAATTGACAACTGCTTGACAATTCTTTTACCATAAAACCCCCATAGGTGTAATTGGGTAGCCAGACAAAAAATTGGTTTTATAACAAAACGGCCCCTAGAGTGGGTCCATCTTCCCGCTCAAACTAAAAAGGTAGTGGCTTCTTATCCGGGATTGATAGCTACTTTGATATTAAAAGAAAAAGCGGAGCATTAAATTATTTGGTAAAGAGCCATCAGAAATTGTAATTCCATATAATAAGGAACAACTTGATGCTCTTCTAATGTTTGATGAGGACTGGCAGATTGCCGT
>NW_011386342.1:0-743 GCF_000754665.1 Bison bison bison
ATGCCGGCCCGCCCCCCGAACACCGCCAATACCAGAGCAGCAAGCGCCTGGCCGGGCCCGGGGGCCCGAGGGGCTTCCAGGACCCCCCATTGACCGGGAGGGCGTGCGTGCGTGCGTGCGCGCGGGGCCTGGGGGCTGGGCTGAGGGGTGCGGAGGTCTCGGCGCTCTCCCACCCGCGGCCACTACAGACCGGCCGCGCTCGCTGAGCGGGACCTCCCCCCGATCCCATTCGCTGCTCAGGCCCGCGCGGCCCCAGAGTTGTCGGTCTTCGGCGCCCGCCGCCTCCCAACCCCCGCGGCCCAGGGGCCTCTGAAACTCCTGCGGGCCTAGACGCAGCGAAACTTGAGCGCCCAACTTGCGCGACACCTGTCAGGTGCCCAAACCCACCAGAAGCCAGGAAGGCGCGGACGAGCGGAGCGCCTCAGCCCCTCCCCTTCGCACTACCGAGGCCCCCCCTTTGCCCCCACGCCAAGCCCTCGACCTTCCTGAGAGAGCAGACGAGCCACAGGCAGGCACACAGACAGACACACAGACACTCGCACGCACCCACGCCAAGGGAGACAGCTGCCTGCGCAAGCTCCTCAGCCAGAGCCAGAGCGCCTGGGAGAGGCCGGGGCCAGACGAACGGGCCGGCGGCTGGCTGTCAGGAGATACAGAGGCAGAAATACATGAAGATTCCGAGACAGACTCCAAGACGGCAAGAGGAGATACACACACACACACACACACACACACACACACAC
>NW_011386343.1:0-851 GCF_000754665.1 Bison bison bison
CATCTCCAGTTGAGGCAGGAACCTCAGGGTTCCTCTGACTTCAGACTCCGATCGCAAGATCCCTGCAGACTTGGGACAGGAGAGTCAGGCCTCGTCTTGGGATGAGGCATGGAACTCCGCTTGCCTCTCGAGGTGTTCCCGGGGAGACAGGCCACTTGTCGAGCGGTATTTGGAACCTGGGGGTCTTCTCCTGACGATGCACGGGCGAGTCACTGCCCCTTCGTGTTGACTTCATTCACAGGATGGAGTTCGAAGAGGTGTCCGGGCATTGGGTTCTTATCAAGAGGGGACCGGGAATTCGGGGTCCTTCGGAATCTGGAAGCACCCACGAGGCCATGTCTGGAATGTCGTCGTGAGACTGGCCTCATTCTGAGGTGCGACCGGAAAGTCGGGAACCCCTTCCAGACAAAGCAGGGGAGTCGACCCTCCTGTCCAGATCAGGAGGGTAGAAGGGGCTCATAGGAAGTGGTGCCAGAAAACCTCGGTGTTCCTCTCGAGGGAGACCGGGATGTCGGGGCACTTTGTGGGTCGCATCAAGGGTGCCAAGTACCATTTCGACCTCCAATACCTAACGTGGACTTCTCCTGAGACACTGTAGCGGGAAAGGGCTTCATCTTGCGATGACGGGGGAACCACGTGGATTTTCTCCAGTTGCGGCGGGATTCTCGAGTTACGACGGGGAATGCAGGATGCCTCTTGTGTTGGCCTAGGGAAGTCCAATCTTCCATTCGAGTTGCGAAGGAAAGCTGGGGATTGCTCTCGAGTGACTGCAGGGCCAACACACCTCATCTAGGCTTCTGTCCAGAAGCCAGTGTTCCTCTCCAGGGGCGACAGGGTTCTCGGGGTTGCAT
>NW_011386344.1:0-574 GCF_000754665.1 Bison bison bison
GACAGGAATCACGCAGCTCAGATGGCAATTGTCATGCAGATGAGCCGGCAGGAATCACGCAGCTCAGCCGGCCCTGATCACGTGACTCTGCAGGCACTGATCACGTGGCTGATCAAGTCCAGATCACGTGACTGAGCATGCACTGATCACGTGGCTATCATGCACTGATGACGTGACAGCGCATGCACTGATGACGTGGCTGATCGGGCACTGATCACATGGCTCATCATGCACTGATCACATGTTATCAGGCAATGATCAGTGACTGACAGGCGCTGATCATGGGACTGTGCACGCACTGATCACGTGGCTATCATGCACTGATCACGTGACTGCGCATGTCACTGATGACGTGGCTGTTCGGGCACTGATCACGTGTTTATCAGGCAGTGATCAGTGACTGACAGGCGCTGATCAGGGGACTGTGCACGCACTGATCAGGTGGCTGATCAGGAACTGACCACCTGACCGCGCATGCAGTGATCACGTGGCTGGTCGTTCACTGATCACGTGTTCATCATACGGTGATCACGTGACTGAGAGGCGCTGATCACGTGACTGTGCCCTCAGGGAT
>NW_011386345.1:0-553 GCF_000754665.1 Bison bison bison
GCAACTCCAAACCATGACGCTCCTTCCCAAAGCCTGCCCTGGCCGCCAGCCCCACCCCCCACTCGCCAGAAAAACGGCTCAAAGAAATCTTTTCCATCTCAGGCGGAAAACTGGAAGATGTCTTGTCTTGTCTGTCTGGATTGATGTCTGTGTCAGTGTGAGCCTTGTGATTTTTGATAATAGTGCTCAAGTTCTGAGTTCTTATTTCAATGGTCTCAAGACAAGGCAGCCCTGGCAAACCAAACTGCTTCCAATACAAGAAAACTTTGACCTCAGGGAATGTCAGAGTCCCGTGAACTGGGAACTAGTCAATATGAAATATCTAGTAGTTTTGTTTTTGCTCCTCTACTGTAGACATGTCTAAGAGTCATCAACATTAAGCACAAAATGTTCATAGTGCCTCGGTCTGTTCTAAGGTAAAAAATTGCTGTATCGTTCTATCTGTCACAAGCTTGCCAACAAGAAAGTACCTCGAAAGAACAGGAACAAAACGAAAAATTAAATGTGATATGAGCTTTTAGATAAACTATGAACACTAATTACACTCTGAAAT
>NW_011386346.1:0-839 GCF_000754665.1 Bison bison bison
CGTGAGAAACCGCACCCTGGGGCCGCCGCTCGAGAACCACCCCGAGACTCCCCCGTCATCGCGGAGATGAGGCCCTTCGTCTCCTGCATGGCCTAGAGGCCAACCTCGCGACCTCTCTCCAAACGCCTCACGGAGGCTCGACTCCCCTTTAGTCCACCCAGTGAGCTCCAAGAAATACCCGTCGCGACTCGAGAGCAGAGCCGGGTTCTTTGCTTCCACTCGAGATGAATGCCTGTCTCCTCGGGTGCGTCTGGAATGCCACCCCGAGATCCCCGTCGCCCCTGGAGAGGAACATTGGCTTCTGGACACAAGCCTAGATGAGGTCTATTGGCCCTGCAGTCACTCGAGAGCAATCCCCAGCTTTCCTTCGCAACTCGAATGGAAGATTGGACTTCCCTGGGCCAACACAAGAGGCATCCTGAATTCCCCGTCGTAACTCGAGAATTCCGCCGCAACTCGAGAAAAACCACGTGGTTCCCCCGTCATCGCAAGATGAAGGCCTTTCCCGCTACAGCGTCTCAGGAGAAGTCCCACGTTAGGAATTGGAGGTCGAAACGGTACTTGGCACTCTTGATGCGCCCCCACAAAGGTCCCGGGCATCCCGGTCTCCCTGGAGAGGAACCCCGAGGTTTTCCGGCACCACTTCCTCTGAGCCCCTTCTACCCTCCTGATCTCGACAGGAGGGTAGACTCCCCTGCTTTGTCTGGAAGGGGTTCCCGACCTTCCGGTCGCACCTCAGGATGAGGCCGGTCTCACGACGACATTCCAGACGTGGCTTCGTGGGTGCTTCCACATTGCGAAGCACCCCGATTTAACGGTCCCCGCTCGGTAAGAACCCG
>NW_011386347.1:0-599 GCF_000754665.1 Bison bison bison
ATTGGCTTCTGGACACAAGCCTAGATGTGGTCTATTGGCCCTGCAGTCACTCGAGAGCAATCCCCAGCTTTCCTCCGCAACTCGAATGGAAGATTGGACTTCCCTGGGCCAACACTAGAGGCATCCTGAATTCCCCGCCGCAACTCGAGAAAAACCACGTGGTTCCCCCGTCATGGCAAGATGAAGCCCTTTCCCCCTACAGCGTCTCAGGTGAAGTCCCACGTGAGAAACTGGAGGTCGAAGCGGTACTTGGCACCCTTGATGCGCGCCCACAAAGTTCCCCGGCCTCCCGGTCTCCCTGGAGAGGGACACCGAGGTTTTCCGGCACCACTTCCTCTGAGCCCCTTCTACCCTCCTGGTCTCCACAGGAGGTCGACTCCCCTGCTTGGTCTGGAAGGGTTCCCGACCTTCCGGTCGCACCTCAGGATGAGGCCGGTCTCACGACGACATTCCAGACGTGGCCTCGTGGGTGCTTCCACGTTGCGAAGCACCCCGATTTCCCGGCCCTCTTGATAAGACCCGATGCCCGGACACCTCTCCGAACTCCACCTGTGAATGAAGTCAACACGAAGGGGCAGTGACTCGCCCGTGCGTCGTCC
>NW_011386348.1:0-705 GCF_000754665.1 Bison bison bison
AACAAGGTACCTCAAAGTTACCATTTTCTTGCAGTTTAAAATTTCATTTAGGGAAAAGTCTTTGCCTATATTGATTAGAAATCAATACAAAGAGTGAAGAGAAGCATATGATAGATGATATTCATACAAGGAAAACATTGCCATCCTTACAATGATAAAACTTAAATACTGGCAAGAGAATCAATTTTCACGGTTACTTGTATTTACCACATTGGTGAAACCATTTACGGCAGAAGCAGCGACCTCCTGGATTGTTTTCTTGGATCCCGCCACAGCTGTGTGGTTATAGTGGTGGCCTGTGCTGACAGCACCTAAGTTGGCTAACGGGGCTGGGGAGTGTACGGTCAGCTGGGCTGTGTGTGCTCAGTGGCTTCAGCCGTGTCTGACTCTTCCACCCCACTGGACTGTAGCCCACCAGGCTCCTCGGTCCATGGAATTCTCCAGCCCAGAATACTGGAGTGGGTGTCTGTGCCCTCCTCCAGGGGATCTTCCCAACCCAGGGATTGAACCCACATCTCCTGCGTTTCCTGCATTGCAGGTGGATTCCTAACTGCTGAGCCACCAGGGAAGCTAGGTCAATCTAAATTTTCCTCTGAGAGTATTTTGACTTCCCAAGAGAGGGAAAGCAGTCATTCTTTTTGGGTCAGGTTATAAGAGGTGGGTTCTGAGAGTACCCAGCCACCGTATTTCATCTATATTTTACCT
>NW_011386349.1:0-725 GCF_000754665.1 Bison bison bison
AAATATTGGAATGACTGTGTTTTTTGCATTTCGTAAAATTAAGTAGAGACATGCAAATAATAAAGTAGACCAATTCCATCTTGTAGATAGGAAAACTGTAACGTCAGATGGCAAACACAGTCGATAGAATAAATGACAGATTAGACAGGACAGCAGGAGAAAATTGTGCACTTGAAGACGTAGCAACAGAAAGTGTTCAGAGTGAAGCGCAGACTATGCCAATATATACAAAGACAACGCAGCATAATCTATTAATTTTTGTCCCCTAAGAATGCAGGATTGGTTAAACATTTGAAAATCAATCAGTGTAATTCAAAGTACTAAAGGACAAAAAATAAAACACAGTAGGGTCATCTCGAAAAACGCTGAAAAATAATTTGATAAAGTCTGATATCTATTCCAGGGTTGGACGATGCCCTGGCAGAGGGCACGGCAACCAACTTCAATATTCTTGCCTGGAGAATCCTCAACCAGAGGAACCATTTGGGTTTAAACTCCATGGGTCGCAAAGAGCTGGACAGATCTGAGTGACTGAACACATTCTGTATAAAAACTCTTGGCAAACTAGAAATAGAAAACTTCCTCAACCTGATGATGGTAATACACTGTATAACTAACATCATACTTTATGGTAAAACATCACACCAGGCTTCCCTGTCCCTGTCCATCACCAACTTCCAGAGCTTGCTAAAACTCATGTGCATTGAGGATGCCATCCAACTATC
>NW_011386350.1:0-813 GCF_000754665.1 Bison bison bison
CGAAAGGAAGGTAGGAAAAAATATAAAAAGACAAAAAAGAAGACAAAGAAGAGGGATGGAGTTCCGTCCAGAAGGGAGTCTTAAAAAGAGAGAAGTTTCCAAACACCAGGAAACCTTCTCACTGCCGAATCTGTGCCGAGCTTTGGAAGCACAGAGGGCAGCATAATGGGGAGAAAAAATAAATAAACAATTAAAACTCGCAGATTGCAAGCCCTACCATAACTCCCCCAGCGGAGAAGCAGCGCAGACGCCTGCACACGCCATTAGCAAGTGGGGGTTGGGCAGGGAGGCACAGCACGGGATGCATCACTTAGAGTAAGAATCTGGCCTGAAAACCCTGAGCACTATCTGAGCGAAATAATTTGGGCTAGCAAACCAGACTGTGGGATATCTACCACGCGAAAAGCCAACCCCAACCTAAGACACTGCAAGGCCCGCGCACTGAACAAAGGACTGAACACAGATAGCCGGCTGCAGACCTTCCCCCTCCGGTGACAGGCAGCCAGAGCCGGAAGGGGGCAATCGCAGCCCCAGAGAGACATTTTCTATAAAACTGTAAGCAGGCTTCTTTGCTAACTAAAACTTCTTGGGGGTCTGGACGGTTAACATCGGCCTGAGAAGGTGCGCCAGTTTTACACCCAGATAACCGAGTGGCGGGGAGGTGATAAGTCGCAGCATTGGCGCTCACCAAACACCTTATCACCTGAGCTGCTCGGACCTGGGAAGAGCACAAAACGCAGGCCCAACTGAGTCTGCGACTCTGAGGACTACCCGAGTGCCTGAACCTGAGCGGCTTGGACCGGGGAGGTACAT
>NW_011386350.1:5012-5396 GCF_000754665.1 Bison bison bison
AATCGACAAACCATTAGCCAGACTCATCAGGAAACAAAGGGAGAAAAATCAAATCAATAAAATTAGAAACGAAAATGGAGAGATCACAACAGACAACACAGAAATACAAAGGATCATAAGAGACTACTATCAACAATTATATGCCAATAAAATGGACAACGAGGAAGAAATGGACAAATTCTTAGAAAAGCACAACTTTTCAAAACTGGACCAGGAAGAAATAGAAAATCTTAACAGACCCATCACAAGCACGGAAATTGAAACTGTAATCAAAAATCTTCCAGCAAACAAAAGCCCAGTTCCAGACGGCTTCACAGCTGAATTCTACCAAAAATTTAGAGAAGAGCTAACACCTATCCTGCTCAAACTCTTCCCGAAAATTGC
>NW_011386351.1:0-846 GCF_000754665.1 Bison bison bison
CAGACCTAGGGGCAAACAGAGAGAAATCCTTCTCAGGAGAAAGGCCGCCAGATGCGTTCAGCTGCCTTGGATCGGCATGGAGAGCCTGAAAGGGAGAACGGGTGGAGAGGCGGGGGGCCTACCTGAACTCTGCTTCGTCAATGCCGAGCTCTCGGGCCAGTCGTTCTCTGGTCGCTATCCCAGGGTAGGGGTTCTGTTGAAAGAGCGCTTGCAGGGCGTCCTTCTGGCTCGGCTTCAGAACGAGCCTCCTCCTTCGAGACCCTGTGGCGATGGGGCCTGTGGAAGAAGAGAAGAAAGGGAAGCGCCTCAGACCAGAGCACCTGGTGGAGGACTCGACGGAGGAGCCCAAGCATGCTCCCCGCCCAGGGCAGTTGCCCCTGTGCCTGAGCAGAGCCGGGAGCCCGGGGACGGGGTGTGCATTTGGAAGTCGCTTGGCTACAGCCCGACAGCCAGGCTGAGAGGCAAGGGGCGGTAGCCCCCACACCCACCCCCACCCAGGCGGGAATGCAAGAAACGCGAGCAAGCAGAAAGGAAACCAAACCCAGCCCCAAAACAAAGGCGGCGAAGAGTCCCCACCCCAACCCCCACCCCCCCAACGAAGACCACGACACTATCCCGCCGCGTGTTTCCACCCGTCTGGTCGAGATGCCTGGGAAACGTCTGGATGGGGCTTCTCCCACATTTCCCTCCATCACGATGCCAACGGGAGGGGACCTGGCTTCTCCGGGCTAACACGAGCACGGGCCATATTTGCCGCCAGTAGCGGGAAAGGAAAGGGAAACGAAGCGAAGCCCAACCCTCAATGGCAGAAGGCACCAGGCCATTGTTGTGAGAAAGCCACTGAAG
>NW_011386352.1:0-900 GCF_000754665.1 Bison bison bison
TTTTAAAATATGAATGGTGGTTGGATTATTATTATACTTTAAGTTTGAGCTTTAAATGTAACTATTGGGGACTTCCCTGGTGGTCCAATGGGTAAGACTTCGCCTTCAAATTCAGGGTGAGGGTTCAGTCTCTGGTCAGGGAGCTAAGATCTCACATGCCTCACAGCCAAAAAACCAACATAAAACAAAAGCAGTATTGAAACAAATTTGATAAAGACTTAAAAAAATGGTCCACATTAAAAAATTTTTTTCTTAAAAAAAGATTAAAAAAATGTAATTCCTTGGAGGGGTTTCCTTTGGTTTATCTTAAATCTCTGCTATTACTGTTGTACCCTCTCTGTTTCCTTTATAGCATTTATCAAAGTTGTAAAGATAGAGCTACAGTGAAACCTAAGTATGAGGAAAAAGTCTTTGTTCCCTTTCTTTGTTTGGCATCGAAATTAAGATCATTGACTTCAGTGCATTAATTCTGGAGTCAACTGCATTAAAACAGAGATGGAAAACCAAATGTGACTAGGTTATTTGACAGTGTCTGTTTAGAAAACTATTCACTGGTATTATTTTCAAGAGGAAATTTTGCTGAGATCATTATGACTCTGAAAAAGCCTTGTGAGCTTGTGCTTCAGAAAAGAGGGTGATATTGTCATCATGCCTTCTGATCCAAACTGGAAATGTTCCCTTGGAAAATGCTACCCAGCATAACCACAGTGAAAATGTAAACCAAGCAAGTGTTTCTCACCCACATCCCTTATCTGGCTCTTCCTTGTGCAGCATTTCATGGAGAGAGATACCTTCTAAAAATAAACATTTCATGGAGAGGTACTTTCCATGAAAGTACTGACCCATATATTTAAGGCCTGTAAACTATTCACAGGTCAGATATACCTAACTTTAGTATAT
>NW_011386353.1:0-728 GCF_000754665.1 Bison bison bison
TTTGTTCCATTGATCTATATTTCTGTTTTGTGCCAGTACCATACTGTCTTGATAACTGTGGCTTTGTAGTAGAGCCTGAAGTCAGGTAGGTTGATTCCTCCAGTTCCATTTTTCTTTCTCAAGATCGCTTTGGCTATTCGAGGTTTTTTGTATTTCCATACAAATTGTGAAATTATTTGTTCTAGCTCTGTGAAGAATACTGTTGGTAGCTTGATAGGGATTGCATTGAATCTATAAATTGCTTTGGGTAGTATACTCATTTTCACTATATTTTTTCTTCCAATCCATGAACATGGTATATTTCTCCATCTATTAGTGTCCTCTTTGATTTCTTTCACCAGTGTTTTATAGTTTTCTATATATAGGTCTTTAGTTTCTTTAGGTAGATATATTCCTAAGTATTTTATTCTTTTCGTTGCAATGGTGAATGGAATTGTTTCCTTAATTTCTCTTTCTGTTTTCTCATTATTAGTGTATAGGAATGCAAGGGATTTCTGTGTGTTGATTTTTTATCCTGCAACTTTACTATAATCATTGATTAGTTCTAGTAATTTTCTGGTGGAGTCTTTAGGGTTTTCTATGTAGAGGATCATGTCATCTGCAAATAGTGAGAGTTTTACTTCTTCTTTTCCAATTTGGATTCCTTTTATTTCTTTTTCTGCTCTGATTGCTGTGGCCAAAACTTCCAAAACTATGTTGAATAGTAATGGTGAAAGTGGGCACCCTTG
>NW_011386354.1:0-963 GCF_000754665.1 Bison bison bison
TTCTCTTCCTCCTCATGAGCAGTGGACCCAAAGGAGCAGCGGAAAGGATACAGTTTTGGCCCAGAAGCCAGGGATGCCCTGGATGATGGCACTCCCCCAAGCCAAGTGATGCTTCCTCCTCTGATGGTAGGCCCTGTGGTTTTGCTCACACTCAGAGCTCAGTTCCACCTGCAGGGCGGCCAGTGCCTTCAGGATATCTAGCGCCTGGTGCTCACTCGGACCTCCCGGCCTGTCCTGGCCCTGCTCCTCCACCGTCTTCTCCTCCAGCTCCTGGGAGGACCACTGTTTCTGCTCCTCATCTGCCACAGCCTCCACCTCTTCCATGATGTCTTCTGCAAGCAGCCGGAACTCCCGCCGGATCCCTGCCACGTCTCGGTCCACCAGGGTCTCTCTGTCTTGCACTGCCTCCACCCTAAAGAGGATGGCCTCTTCACTTGGCGTGACAACTGGTGGTTGCAAGGTTCCAGCTGCGCACAGCATCAGGATGGCAGGTCGCGGGATGAGGGGTGGGGCTTCTCCCTGAGTACTGGGGCTCACAGCTAAGGGTCCCGGGACGCTCCCGCCTTCCTTTGATCGCCTCTCACGCTCCTCTTGGCCCAAGCTGGGGCTAGATGTGAAGGGACACGATATAACAGCACAGACAATGGTGCATAATGGCAGCCCAGGCTGCAGTAAACCTGTGGGACCCACTAGCTCTTTGGGGGCGGGGAGTGAGGGGGATGGTCGGGAGGTGGGGAGTGGTGTGTTGGGGGTCGCTTGAGGCCAAGGAAAGCGCTACCGGACAGCCCAGGCCAGGGTGAACGGGCCCTGGGACATCAGCGGAAAACAGGCAGGAGCCTAGGCAGTGAGGCAAGCACAGGCTCCTTGCCCAAATCTAGACCAAGGGTGGAGAGGGTAGTGGGCGGCACCCGTTATGGACATGCCCCTAGACTGGAGGGCATCTTCCGCGGTTCCTGTGCTCCA
>NW_011386355.1:0-651 GCF_000754665.1 Bison bison bison
CTCACCTCTGATTTCACTGGGGGCTGTCCCCCACCACCATCTCGCTCTCTCTGTCAAAGAGTTAACTTACAGCTCCAATTCATAAAGTTCCTTGTCATGCTTCCCTGTAACTTCCAGCGGAGCCTCCATCTGGAGCGCGGAACCCACCACGCTTACTAATTATGCCTGGGCTGCTAAGACCCACTCGAGAAGGTGTCTAGGGTGAGGCACCTTCCGCTATTCGAGAGGGCGCCTGCGGCCTACGTAAGTGGTGCAAACTTCTTGTCTTGAAGTTTGATTTGTCTCCCTCGTAAACCAAGCTACTCAGTCTCTTTTCTCCACCGAATTTTCCTACTGAGCTATCCTCATACTATAATTGTTGGTATCTCTGATGAGCATATAAATAGTCGCCTAGGCCATCTCTCCTTCGAATACCCTGGATCAGCTGGGGCTGGTCCCCGGCAGGTGGCGCCCGAACAGGGACCTCAGGAGGCAATACTCAAAGAGCTGAGCAGACCGGAACACGAAATCAGCAGGCAATAAGCATGGAGCTCAGCAGTGACGAATCATGCTGCTCACCTGGACATAATCAAGCAGTGACCAGGCAGGAATCACGCAGCTCAGCTGGCAAGTTGTCAAGCAGATGAGCCGACAGGAATCACGCAGCTCATC
>NW_011386356.1:0-545 GCF_000754665.1 Bison bison bison
TTCTCGGGTTGAGGCAGGAAACCCTGGCTTCCCTCGACTTGTGCAGGTGACCTCAGGGGGCTTCTCATGGTGGCTCTGAGAAGTCAGGGGAAACTGGGAGTGGGGGGGGGTCCGTCTCGGGATCCACGGGGTTTGGTGCATTGGAAGAGGGCCTCATCTCCAGTTGAGGCAGGAACCTCAGGGTTCCTCTGATTTCAGACTCCGATCGCAGGGTCCCTGCAGACTGGGGACAGGAGAGTCAGGCCTCGTCTTGGGTTGAGGCATGGAACTCCGCTTGCCTCTCGAGGTGTCCCCGGGGAGAGAGGCCACTTGTCGAGCGGTATTTGGAACCTGGGGGTCTTTTCCGGACGATGCACGGGCGAGTCACTGCCCCTTCGTGTTGACTTCATTCACAGGGTGGAGTTCGGAGAGGTGTCCGGGCATCGGGTTCTTACCAAGAGGGGACCGGGAAATCGGGGTGCTTCGCAATGTGGAAGCACCCACGAGGCGACGTCTGGAATGTCGTCGTGAGACCGGCCTCATCCTGAGGTGCGACCGGAAGGTCG
>NW_011386357.1:0-763 GCF_000754665.1 Bison bison bison
AGGGCCAATAGACCTCATCTAGGCTTGTGTCCAGAAGCCGATGTTCCTCTCCAGGGGCGACTGGGATCTCGGGGTTGCATTCCAGACGCACCCGGGGAGACAGGCATTCATCTCGAGTGGAAGCAAAGAACCCCGCTCTGCTCTCGAGTCGCGACGGGTATCTCTTGGAGCTCACTGGGTGGACTAAAGGGAGTCAAGCCTCCTGAGGCGTTTGGAGAGAGGTCGCGAGGTTGGCCTCTAGGCCATGCAGGAGACGAAGGCCCTCATCTCCGCGATGACGGGGGAGTCTCGGGGTGGTTCTCGAGCGGCGGCCCCAGGGTGCGGTTTCTCACGAGGTACGACGGCAAGGTCAGTGAGCCTCTCGTGGGGCGCCATTAAGTCGGGTCTCTATGCGAGTGGCGAGAGGGAGTGCATCATTGCTCTCGAGTCATGGTAGGGGAACCTGGCCTCGAGACGTGTTGAAGAAGGTCTCTCGAGGTCTTTCTCGGGTTGAGGCAGGAAACCCTGGCTTCCCTCGACTTGTGCAGGTGACCTCAGGGGGCTTCTCATGGGGGCTCTGAGAAGTCAGGGAAACTGGAGGTGGAGGGGGGCCTCTCGGGACTCCACGGGGTTTGGTGGCATTGGAAGAGGGCCTCATCTCCAGTTGAGGCAGGAACCTCAGGGTTCCTCTGATTTCAGACTCCGATCGCAGGGTCCCTGCCGACTGGGGACAGGAGAGTCAGGCCTCGTCTTGGGTTGAGGCATGGAACTCCGCTTGCCTCTC
>NW_011386358.1:0-784 GCF_000754665.1 Bison bison bison
TGTGGAAGCATGGTTCCCTGAACAGCGATTGAACCCGTGCCCTTCTAGTGAAAGCACGGAGTCCTAACCACTGGACGGTCATGGAAGTCTGTACAGAGAATTTTTCCATAAGTACTAACATAAGACTGAGTCAAAGCTGGTCTTGTAATTATCACCATACCCTAGGATTTCCAAATAACTACAGTCGAAAAACATTCTTCCCCAAGAAAGTCTTTTGTTAGTCCAAATTCTACCAGTTTCTCACGGTTTAAAAGAAAGAGTATGAAATATTTAATTTGGTGTTACCCTTCATTTTGAAATGTTTTAAAAGGTCCAAGGAATAGTCAATCAAATATGGAGATACATAAGGCAGTCTCTGACCATAAGTATCCTGCGTGCCTTCACAAACCTTTTGAGAAACAACTAAAACACAGAGTTTCGCCGTGGGCATCAAAAGAGTTGAGTTCAAATTTTAACTCAGTGCTATGTTATCTTTATCTGGACTGCAGCTCCCTAATTAAATCTTTCTGGCACTCTACCTCCTGGGAGACCCCATTGATGATTCCCAGTCAGTCACTGAATGTGATTTAAAATCAATCAAAGTGAAAGACCCCCTGGGTGTGCTGTCCTTTCTTTCTTCTTTGCTTTTTTTCAGTTCTTTTTTCTAAATTCATTTATTTTGATTTGAGGCCAATTACGTTACAATATCGTAGTGGTTTTTGCCATACATTGACATGAATCAGCCATGGGTGTCCATGGGGTCCACATCCTGAACCTCCCCTCGCACCTCCCTCCCCATCCCATC
>NW_011386359.1:0-975 GCF_000754665.1 Bison bison bison
CGAGGGGGAGCGCGTCATTGCTCTCGTGTCATGGTAGGGGAACCTGGCCTCGAGACGTGTTGAAGAAGGTCTCTCGAGGTCTTTCTCGGGTTGAGGCAGGAAACCCTGGCCTCCTTAGACTTGTGCAGGTGACCTCAGGGGGCTTCTCATGGTGGCTCTGAGAAGTCAGGGAAACTGGAGGTGGGAGGGGCCTCTCGGGACTCCCCTGGGCTTGGTGCATTGGAAAAGGGCCTAATCTCCAGTTGAGGCAGGAACCTCAGGGTTCCTGTGATTTCAGACTCCGATCGCAGGGTCCCTGCAGACTGGGGACAGGAGAGTCAGGCCTCGTCTTGGGTTGAGGCATGGAACTCTGCTAGCCTCTCGAGATGTCCCCGGGGAGAGAGGCCACTTGTCGAGCTGTATTTGGAACCTGGGGGTTTTTTCCGGTCGATGCACGGGCGAGTCACTGCCCCTTCGTGTTGACTTCATTCACAGGGTGGAGTTCGGAGAGGTTTCCGGGCATCGGGTTCTTATCTAGAGGGGACCGGGAAATCGGGGTGCTTCGCAATGTGGAAGCACCCACGAGGCCACGTCTGGAATGTCGTCGTGAGCCCGGCCTCATCCTGAGGTGCGACCGGAAGGTCGGGAACCCCTTCCAGACAAAGCAGGGGAGTCGACCGTCCTGTGGAGATCAGGAGGGTAGAAGGGGCTCAGAGGAAGTGGTGCCGGAAAACCTCGGTGTTCCTCTCCAGGGAGACCGGGATGCCGGGGAACTTTGTGGGGGCGCATCAAGGGTGCCAAGTACCGTTTCGACCTCCAATTCCTAACGTGGGACTTCTCCTGAGACGCTGTAGCGGGACAGGGCTTCATCTTGCGATGACGGGGGAACCACGTGGTTTTTCTCGAGTTGCGGCGGGATTCTCGAGTTACGACGGGGAATTCGGGATGCCTCTTGTGTTGGCCCGGGGAAGTCCAATCTTCCATTCGAGTTGCGAA
>NW_011386360.1:0-804 GCF_000754665.1 Bison bison bison
AGGGGTTCCCCACCTCTGACAGCCCCAGCCCCTCACCCTGGAGGAGCTCAGCCACCAAGTCCGGCCACATCCCCTCCTGTTCTACAGGGCACGTGCTCTCCTTGAACTCCACCCACCATGGTTTCAGACACAGGACCAGTTTCTGGCTCTGCCTTTGTCTCAAACGACATCTCCTTTTCTCTAGAAGAAGGCTGGGTGGGGGCTCTGGACTGCGAGGATCCCCTAAGCACACAAACACAGAAATATGCGTATGGGCTCCAAACTGTCTCCTAAGTCAGGATTCAAGCAGTAGTCCATTTCCTACAGATGAATGAATGTCACCAGTAAGCACTTAATAACCTTTGCTAAAGTTTCTCTCTCACTTGTGAGCATTTTCCATGAAGAAGACAAAGAAACATTTAAATACTTAATAAGAATTACCACCCCTATAACAACGAGGAAGAAAAAATCAGGATGCTCAGTAATCTGCTCTCCTCATTCACAAGCCAGGTGATTCCTCCCACCGCAGTCAAAAGACTACAGGTCATTAACCTTCTGCGACTCTTCAGAAACGTCAGCGTCACAGTCTGTCAGGCCCCTCAGATGAATACACCCAAGTACCAACTGGTCGGCCCCCTACTTCCAAACCTCTGCTGTGGTTTTGAGTGTTGTCAATCCTGTGACGACCACTCCGTGGTACCAAGTTTGACCCTAAGGAACGATGCTTGTCTCTTCCCTCTCGCTGGCCACGAAGCTACAGGCTCCTTGAGGTGCGACCATGAGCAACACCCAGTCATACTGTCCACACACCAGACAGGCCCTTGT
>NW_011386361.1:0-1108 GCF_000754665.1 Bison bison bison
TCCCCGGGTGCGTCTGGAATGCAACCCCGAGATCCTGGTCGCCCCTGGAGAGGAACATGGGCTTCTGGACACAAGCCTAGATGAGGTCTATTGGCCCTGCAGTCACTCGAGAGCAATCCCCAGCTTTCCTTCGCAACTCGGATGGAAGATTGGACTTCCCTGGGCCAACACAAGAGGCATCCTGAATTCCCCGTCGTAACTCGAGAATCCCGCCGCAACTCGAGAAAAACCACGTGGTTCCCCCGTCATCGCAAGATGAAGCCCTTTCCCGCTACAGCGTCTCAGGAGAACTCCCACGTTACGAATTGGAGGTCGAAACGGTACTTGGCACCCTTGATGCGCCCCCACAAAGTTCCCCGGCATCCCGGTCTCCCTGGAGAGGAACACCGAGGTTTTCCGGCACCACTTCCTCTGAGCCCCTTCTACCCTCCTGATCTCCACAGGAGGGTCGACTCCCCTGCTTTGTCTGGAAGGGGTTCCCGACCTTCCGGTCGCACCTCAGGATGAGGCCGGTCTCACGACGACATTCCAGACGTGGCCTCGTGGGTGCTTCCACATTGCGAAGCACCCCGATTTCCCGGTCCCTCTTGGTAAGAACCCGATGCCCGGACACCTCTCCGAACTCCACCCTCGTCGAATGAAGTCAACACGAAGGGCAGTGACTCGCCCGTGCATCGTCCGGAAAAGACCCCCAGGTTCCAATACTGCTCGACAAGTGGCCTCTCTCCCCGGGGACACCTCGAGAGGCAAGCGGAGTTCCATGCCTCAACCCAAGACGAGGCCTGACTCTCCTGTCCCCAGTCTGCAGGGACCCTGCGATCGGAGTCTGAAATCAGAGGAACCCTGAGGTTCCTGCCTCAACTGGAGATGAGGCCCTCTTCCAATGCACCAAACCCCGTGGAGTCCGGAGAGGCGCCCCCCCCCTCCAGTTTCCCTGACTTCTCAGAGCCACCATGAGAAGCCCCCTGAGGTCACCTGCACAAGTCGAGGGAAGCCAGGGTTTCCTGCCTCAACCCGAGAAAGGCCTCGAGAGACCTTCTTCAACACGTCTCGAGGCCAGGTTCCCCTACCATGACTCGAGAGCAATGACGCGCTCCCCCTCGCCACT
>NW_011386362.1:0-556 GCF_000754665.1 Bison bison bison
CCTTGATGCGCCCCCACCAAGTTCCCCGGCATCCCGGTCTCCCTGGAGAGGAACACCGAGGTTTTCCGGCACCACTTCCTCTGAGCCCCTTCTACCCTCCTGATCTCGACAGGAGGGTCGACTCCCCTGCTTTGTCTGGAAGGGGTTCCCGACCTTCCGGTCGCACCTCAGGATGAGGCCGGTCTCACGACGACATTCCAGACGTGGCCTCGCGGGTGCTTCCACATTGCGAAGCACCCCGATTTCCCGGTCCCCTCTAGATAAGAACCCGATGCCCGGACACCTCTCCGAACTCCACCCTGTGAATGAAGTCAACACGAAGGGGCAGCGACTCGCCCGTGCATCGACCGGAAAAAACCCCCAGGTTCCAAATACAGCTCGACAAGTGGCCTCTCTCCCCGGGGACACCTCGAGAGGCAAGCGGAGTTCCATGCCTCAACCCAAGACGAGGCCTGACTCTCCTGTCCCCAGTCTGCAGGGACCCTGCCGATCGGAGTCCGAAATCAGAGGAACCCTGAGGTTCCTGCCTCAACTGGAGATGAGGCCCGCTTCCAAT
>NW_011386363.1:0-786 GCF_000754665.1 Bison bison bison
CATGCTGTGTGTGCCACGTGTGTGCACAGTATGTCTGGGCTTGAGCAAAGCCTGCCATCTTCCAAGTGGCAGCTCTTGAGGTTTGAAGGCGAGCCTCGTAAGGAGGTAAGAGTGGTGGGCCGTCCCTCACTTACAGCTCCCCCTGCTCCATGCCCACCCTGTGCAGCCTGTAGCCTGGCCCTCCGTGGGTCTGCTGGCCTGGTCTGCACTTGGCAGAGGGTTCTGAAATGTACCCGCAGGATTTTAATTTCTCAAGGTGACTTAGTGCCAACTCGGAGAGGTTAATGCCTACTGAAAGAATTCATTAGTTACACCTCCTAGAGAAGGGGTCCGGACGCCATGCCGCACAGGGCCGCTTAGGAAGTTCCAGGTTAGTTAGGAGGCAAAAAGGAGTGAGGGGAAAGCACAGAGTTGGGGGAAAGGGGTGGGGGGCGCAACCTTTAGGGGGTTTCTGAAGGAAAAGCCAAGTGAAGCCGGGTAAACAGATTAGGACTGGCGAGTTTGAATAATGTCGGTGGGCTCTAGGAGTGGTCCTCCTTATATGGTACCTGGCCCTAGGGTGATTTGGGGCAGGAAACAATGCTTTGGTTTGTGTTAGGTAAAAGGTTTGGCTGGTGGAATATAAAGGTGTGTCCCCAGGCTCAGCCCTGTCTTCAAGAGTTAAGCTAGCCCTGGGAGGGCTGGGGGCGATGAGCAGGATCTCTCAGGTCCTTAAGGCCTCCAAAGATTTAAAAAATCATTGTAAGATACAGAAAATAAAAAACCCAACTGTGATTAATACACGGA
>NW_011386364.1:0-694 GCF_000754665.1 Bison bison bison
TTAGACAATTTTCACACAACAATATTATTTTTAGATTTTTTATAACCTCATAGTTCTTTGGTTGAATGATTGGCTCAGCAGGTTAGTGTCTCAAAAGACAGAAGTCAAAGTGTTGGCTGAGCCACTTTCCTGGAGACTCTCAGGGCAGAAGCTGCTTCTCAGTTTATTCAGGTGGCTGGCAGAATCCAATCCAATGTAGCTAGATGCCCCACTTCCTTGCTGGCTGTCAGCTTCTCTCAGCTCCTTAACACAACCTACAGTTCTTGTCATGTTGTCCCCTTCATCTTCAAACCAGCAACAACATCTCAAATCCTTCACATACTCCGAATCTCTCTGACTTTCCCTTCTGTCATATCTCTCTGACTCCAACTGGAGAGAATTCTCTGCTTTTAAGAGCTCATATGATTAGATCAGACCTACTTAGATAATCTAGGATAATCTCCTCACCTTAAGGTCTATAACCTTATTTCATTCAACATTAGTCAGACAGAGAAAGACAAATACTGTATGATATCATTTGTATGTAACACATACAACAAACTAATGAATATAACAGAAAAGAAGCAGATTCACAGATACGCAGAACAAACTAGAGGTTACCTGTGGGGAGAGGGAAGGTAGGGGGATGAGATAGGGGGAGGAGATTGAGAAATGCAAACTATAATGTATAAAATAAGCTACAAAGGGACTTCCC
>NW_011386365.1:0-555 GCF_000754665.1 Bison bison bison
AGCGTCTCAGGAGAAGTCCCACGTTAGGAATTGGAGGTCGAAACGGTACTTGGCACCCTTGATGCGCCCCCACAAAGTTCCCCGGCATCCCGGTCTCCCTGGAGAGGAACACCGAGGTTTTCCGGCACCACTTCCTCTGAGCCCCTTCTACCCTCCTGATCTCGACAGGAGGGTCGACTCCCCTGCTTTGTCTGGAAGGGGTTCCCGACCTTCCGGTCGCACCTCAGGATGAGGCCGGTCTCACGACGACATTCCAGACGTGGCCTCGCGGGTGCTTCCACATTGCGAAGCACCCCGATTTCCCGGCCCCCTCTAGATAAGAACCCGATGCCCGGACACCTCTCCGAACTCCACCCTGTGAATGAAGTCAACACGAAGGGGCAGTGACTCGCCCGTGCATCGACCGGAAAAAACCCCCAGGTTCCAAATACAGCTCGACAAGTGGCCTCTCTCCCCGGGGACCACCTCGAGAGGCAAGCGGAGTTCCATGCCTCTAACCCAACGACGAGGCCTGACTCTCCTGTCCCCAGTCTGCGGACCCGTGCGATCGGAGTC
>NW_011386366.1:0-866 GCF_000754665.1 Bison bison bison
AGCGGGGTTCTTTGCTTCCACTCGAGATGAATGCCTGTCTCCCCGGGTGCGTCTGGAATGCAACCCCGAGATCCCGGTCGCCCCTGGAGAGGAACATTGGCTTCTGGACACAAGCCTAGATGAGGTCTATTGGCCCTGCAGTCACTCGAGAGCAATCCCCAGCTTTCCTTCGCAACTCGGATGGGAGATTGGACTTCCCTGGGCCAACACAAGGGGCATCCCGAATTCCCCGTCGTAACTCGAGAATCCCGCCGCAACTCGAGAAAAACCACGTGGTTCCCCCGTCATCGCAAGATGAAGCCCTTTCCCGCTACAGCGTCTCAGGAGAAGTCCCACGCTAGGAATTGGAGGTCGAAACGGTACATGGCACTCTTGATGCGCCCCACAAAGTTCCCCGGAAACCCGGTCTCCCTGGAGAGGAACACCGAGGTTTTCCGGCACCACTTCCTCTGAGCCCCTTCTACCCTCCTGATCTCGACAGGAGGGTCGACTCCCCTGCTTTGTCTGGAAGGGGTTCCCGACCTTCCGGTCGCACCTCAGGATGAGGCCGGTCTCACGACGACATTCCAGACGTGGCCTCGTGGGTGCTTCCACATTGCGAAGCACCCCGATTTCCCGGTCCCCTCTTGATAAGAACCCGATGCCCGGGCACCTCTCCGAACTCCACCCTGTGAATGAAGTCAACACGAAGGGGCAGTGACTCGCCCGTGCCTCGTCCGGAAGACCCCCAGGTTCCAAATCCAGCTCGACAAGTGGCCTCTCTCCCCGGGGACACCTCGAGAGGCAAGCGGAGTTCCATGCCTCAACCCAAGACGAGGCCTGACTCTCCTGTCCCCAGTCTGCAGGGACCCTGCGATCGGAGTCTG
>NW_011386367.1:0-787 GCF_000754665.1 Bison bison bison
GGCAACCCACTGCAGTTATTCTTGCCTGGGAAATTCCATGGACAAATGACCTTGTTAGGCTATATGCCATGGGATCTGAAAGAGTCAGACACAAGTTAGTGACTAAACAACAAAAATAAGACCGTTTCCACTTATGGAAACTTGAAAAATAGCACAAAATTCCCATGTACCTTCAACCAGCTTCTCCTAATGTGGGTATTTTACACATTCCAGTGATTAAAATCAGGAAATTAACATTGATGTACTAGTTATTATAGACCATATTTGAATTTTACCAGTTATTCCACTGGACTGGATCAGTCTTTTTTCCAGTCCAGGATCCAGTCTAGACTCCTTCTTTAACTTGGTTATCTGTCTTTTTTAGTCTCTCTGTGAAATCCTTGGTCTTTCGTTCCCTTTTTTTTTCCCCTCCCTTTCCTTCCTTCCCTCTTCTGTCCTTCCTTTTACCTTTTTTTCTTTCCTTCTTTTTGATGGCTTTGACATTTTTGAGGAGTACTACCAGGTAGTTAATGGGCTTCCCTGCTGGCTCAGTGGTAAAGAATCCACCTGCCAATGCATGAGATATGGCTTTGATCCCTGGGTTGGGAAGATCCCCTGGAGAGGGACATGGCAACCCCCTCCAGTATTCTTGCCTGGGGAAACCCATGGACAGAGGAGCCTGATGGGCTACAGTCCATGGGGTTGCAAAAAGTTGGACACGACTTAGCAACTAAACAACAGCCACCTAGTAGTTATCTTATCAAGTGTCCCTTCAGCCTGGATTTGTCTGATTAGATGGGATAAAGCA